>NW_027257347.1:0-25812 GCF_029215685.1 Pituophis catenifer annectens
ACTTGTCCCCCGTCCCTCCCCCGGCATCAATTCTGCTTTTATTGATTGTTTATATTGTGCTTTTTATGATTCTATACCGAAAAAAGCAATACATCCCACTTCAAAAAAGAAGGAGCAAGAAAGCAGAAACAGAATTTTTTAAGGCAAAATGACAGTTCGGGACATCTGTTAGCCTTCTGTCTGCATCTCCGCTTGGTGTCATGGAGTGCACAGCTGTGGGCATTTTCAGTCTCTCTCTCTTTTTTTTTTTGCTCACATCTGTCACAGTAGTACAGTAATATAGGTAATTAGCAACACCTCGTATAAACCATTTGCTCTTTTTAACGTTCTGAATAAGTAAAATGAGCATTAGCACCATTAAAGGGAAAGCAAAGAGGAAAAAAAAAAAAGCCTGATGGGAAGATACTGTCGGGAGACTGTTTCGACCTTTTTTTTAAAAAAAAACAAACGCAGGGTTGATCTTTCGAATCGGTTTGCAAAAAAAAGGAAAAAAAAAAAAGAAAAGTTCAGATTTCAGATAAAAACAGGTTGCTACGAAGCGGATACCTTGGCATGAAAAAAGCAAGTGAGGACAAGTTTAAAATGTTTTCCTGCACTAACAATTGATCTGCGATAAGCAAAGATAAGGGAGACACGGCTTGGATGGGCTCTGTGTGAAAGCCAAATTATTTATTTTCCACCAGTTTTCTTCTTCTTTAAAAAAAAAAAAAAAACACAGATCATTGAAAGATCTTCAATGCCAGGCAATCTTTCTGTCGTTTGGTCATCTCTTTGCTTAAACTTGACAGTCTGAAAAAGAAAACCTTGTAACACAGCTATGATCTCTATCCCTACTGGGTACTAAAAAAAAAAAAAAACCCCTCTAAGAGGAGTAATTACCAGTAGGATGTTTCTGAACCAAAGCCAGCACTGTCGAATGTTCTGAACAGGTGAAGAAAAGATGGAGAATGAATAGTCGAAGCTACTTTCAAGACCCCATTCATCGGCCTCAAAGGAGAGTGAACACAAATACATCCTGATGATTTTATCCAGAGAATACGAGTTCAGAATTAGCGAGCGATTGAATGCTAATTCTTAAGTGTGTAAGGAGAGCAGTGAGATCTCCAGAGAAGTTGGGGATGTCTATGTTATTTCAGGGGCAAAAACATTCCCTTTTTGGGAAGCTTATTAATGATAGGTTTAATTACCGGGAGTGCCCACAAGGGAGTCAAAAAAAAAAAAGTCAACGTAGTGGCCACCCAATTGAATCAAAGTTTCAATCCTTGTTACATGCCTTGCGATCAGTGGTGGGATTCAGCTGGTTTTGTCCGGTTCGGACGAACCGGTAGTGATGACTGCAGGAGGCTCCACCCACCTGCCCGGACGTAATGTGCGAGCAAAGAACATGCACGAAGGCCGTGCGCATGCGCAGAGGAGGCATGGTCGAGCGAGTGCGCGCATGTGCGCTCACATTTGCGAACTGGTAGGGAAGGTAAGTGAATCCCACCTCTGTTTGCGATGCATAAATAAAGGATAGGGATTTGATTGCATCACTATCAGTGGTGGATTGCCACTGGTTCTATAGAATCAGTAGTAAAATCGGCGGGAGGCCCCGCCCACTGACCCTGACGTCATGAAAATGCTTCTGCGCTTGCATGGCCCTGTTGCGATAAGTAGAACCCACCCCTGATCACTATGGCTGTTTTTCAGCTTTTTTTTTGACCCCTTGCGAGAAGAGATCTCCATTAGTTACAATCATCCATTGTTTTTTGACTCTTTCAGTTTATTTATTTATTTATTTATTTATTTATTTATTTATTTATTTATTTATTTATTTATTTATTTATTTATTTATTTATTTATTTATTTATTGAATTTGTATACCGCCCTACTCCCGAAGGACTCAGGGCGGTGAACAGCCAGATAAAATACATATAATACAAATGTTAAAAAAGCATTAAAATACAATTAAATAATTTGGCCCGAAAAACGAAATTTAAAACACCCCAAATTCTTAAGACAAATTTAAAATTAAAAAATTTTAAAAGTTTAAAAGTTTAAAAGAGAGGTTAGGCCAGACCGGCCTGCTGGAAAAGAAATGTTTTGATGGCACAGCGAAAAGCGCGCAGGTCCAGGATCCTCCATATCTCTGGGGGGAGCTCGTTCCAGATGGCAGGTGCCCCCACAAAGAAGGCTCTCCCTCTGGGGGTCGCCAGTCGACATTGTTTGGCCGACGGTACCCTGAGGAGCCCCTCTCTATGGGAGCGTACTGGTCGGTGAGAGGCTACTGGTGGCAGAAGGCGGTCTCGTAAATACCCCGGTCCTAAGCCATAGTTATAGTGGGACATGGTTTTCAGTAAGGTTTTTGCACTGTTGTCAACATAATCATGCGGCCTAGTAACTTGGTGTAATCTATGCCATTTAACATGGTGCTTCTAGTCCTTGTGGCAAAGAGGTAATCCTCGACCTAAGGCCACAAGTGAGCTCAACATTTCTGTTGCTAAGTGAGAAATTCGTTAAGTGAGTTTTGGGCCCATTTTACGACTTTTCTTGCCCCATTCGTTAAGCGAATCACTGCAGTTGTTAAATCAGTAACACGGTTGTTTAAGTGAATCTGGTTTCCCCATTGATTTTGCTTCTTGGAAGGTCGCAAAAGGGGAATCATATAACCCCGGGACACTGCAACTGTCATAACTGTGAGTCAGTTGTCAAGCATCTGAATGTAAATCATGCGACCATGGGGATGCTGCAAAAGTCATAAGTATGAAAAATGGTCATAAGTCACTTTCTTTCAGTGCTGTTGTAACTTCGAACGGTCACTGAGCAAACGAAGTCGAGGACTACCTGTATTATACTTCCTGTATATAAAGCCAGATTGCTTCTAAATTCTAGGTGGTAGGACAATATGGAAGCCCATTTTTGTGTAGTGGTGCAGGCACAAGGCTAGAAACCGGGAGACCATGAGTTCTAGTCTTGCCCTAGGCATAAAATCAACTGGACGTCCTTAAGTTAGTTCTTCTCACTCAGACCTAGGATGAAGGCAATGACAAATTATTTCACCCCAGTAAATGTGTGTTGTTTCACATGAACCTATTAAAAATTATCACATCTTCTTTGGATCTAGATCAGTGTTTCTCAACCTTGGTAGCTTGAAGATGGGTGGACTTCAACTCCCAGAATCCCCCAGCCAGCAGCGCTGGCTGGGGGATTCTGGGAGTTGAAGTCCACCCATCTTCAAGCTACCAAGGTTGAGAAACACTGATCTAGATGATCCAAAAAATTCAAATAAAAATCTCAATTATGGAACTGGACTAAGAATTATTTATTGGGAAAGGAAGAAAGGAAGGAAGGAAGGAAGAAAAGAAGAAGAAGCCGAAGCCGAAGCCGAAGCCGAAGCCGAAGCCGAAGGAGAAGGAGAAGGAGGAGGAGAAGGAGAAGGAAAAGGAGAAGGAGAAGAAGGAGAAAAAGGAGGAGGAGGAGGAGGAGATAATAATCTTTGTCATCTTCTCATCTTCTCCATTCTCTCATCTCATCTTTCTCACCTCTCATCTTTCCTACTACCTTCTCTTATTGGTATATTATGATTTATCAGTTGTTGCTTGTATCTTACAATTTATAATTCTATTCCATTCTGTTTGAGACCCGAGCACTGTGAGTTACTTGCCTCAGCTCCTCCCCACCCAGCCATTCGAAAGCATGCAAATGCGAACAGATAAATAGGTACCACTTTGGTGGGAAGGCAAGAGCATTCCATGCACCTCAGCATATAGTCATGCTGGCCACATGACCACGGAAATGAGCACTGGCCCCTAGAAGCGTGTGGGGGGCCTGTGCGCGCATGTGCGTCAGGGCAGGGCCCATGCAGGGGGCCCACACATATGAGCATGGGAAGCGGGGCACGTGCAGAGAGGCCACGCACACATGCATGGGGCAGGGCAGATGCGGGGACCATGTGCAAATGGGCGTGGGGGTGCAGGGGGGGCCACGCCTGCATGCACGGGGAGCAGGGGTTGGGCATATGCATGGGGGTGCGTGCACATTGCATTCTGGGGGTTCGGGCATGCACGCATGCATTCATGTGCACGCATGTGCGCTTTGAGCATTCGGTCCGGAAAAGTTTAGCCGTCCCTGGCCTAAGTGATTCCAAAGCTAGGTGTGAGTTTTAAAAGATAAAGAGGTTGAACACTCACTAGGTATACACAGTTGTGAGATTGCGCAGTGAAGGACTTGGAAAAGCCCATAACAGAAAAATATGCTATAGCGTAACCCATCAACCAAGGCTATTCAATGTTGAAATATCCTCTTTTTTTTTTTAAATAAAGGGAGGTTTGAGCTTCTCTCCCCATCTTCGACAATAAGTATGGCTTCCCAGTCCATTAACAGGCCCTTGCAGGCTTTTTTAAATAAGGGAGTCATTGGAACATTCATTTAACAGAGTGATCTGATTGGCTGGACATTGTGGGACTTTTTAAAATAATTGATACTTTTTTTTAGACACCATACAAAGGTAAGGACTTTAGCCTTGAATGCTACTTCCTTGGCAAAATGCCCGCAGGGAGGAAACTACCACTAAAGATCTTTATTAAAAATGCACATTTTCAAGAGGACCCCTTTCAAATCTAGTAATTATTTTACGGGGTGCACGTAACGTGTTTTGTTTTGTTTTTAAACCATCATTGGCACACAGAAACTCCGATGTGGGACTGATTGATTTGGGTTGGAGTCAGTGATGGAATTCAACATTTTGTACTACTGGTTCTGTGGGCGTGGCTTGGTGGGCGTGGCAGGGGAAGGATACTGCAAAATCTCCATTCCCATCCCACTCCAGGGCAAGGATACCACAAAATCCCCATTCCCTCCCCACTCCTGGGGGAAGGATACTGCAAAATCTCCATTCCCATCCCACTCCAGGGGAAGGATACTGCAAAATCCCCATTCCCTCCCCACTCCTGGGGGAAGGATATTGCAAAATCTCCATTCCCACCCCACTCCAGGGGAAGGATACTGCAAAATTCCCATTCCCTCCCCACTCCTGGGGGAAGGATATTGCAAAATCCCTATTCCCACCCACTCGGGGGCCAGCCAGAGGTGATATTTGCTGGTTCTCCGAACTACTCAAAATTTCCACTACCGGTTCTCCAGAACCTGTCAGAACCTGCTTAATAGCACCCCTAGCTGGAGTGCATCCAGATTGCTCTGCTTTTTGGAAAACCAAATCAAAAACACTTCAAGGTCATAATTCCTTCACGACATAATCAAGTCCAAATGGCAAATAAAAGATGGAAGGCCTTCTCCTTCTTTTTTTTTTTCCCTAAAAAAAAGGTTTAATGTTCCAATCGAATGATGTGTGATTGGAATTCTTGGGTACACCTGTGATATTTACCAAGAAAAGGACAAGAAACACTTTAGCGACAGGAATGAATTTTGCAACAGTCAAAAGAAAGGGGAGGTACTGCTACTGTCTCCCGGAGAGGGACCCAACGACTCCCAGCTTTTCACATAGTCCTTGGCTGTAGTTGCTATTCACCTGCCTGCTAATGGATTAACTCCTTCCATGCTTTAGCATCCAATGAAAGGAGAACGGGGAAGAGACGAAGATGCTTTTGAATCTGGTCCTCTGGATGAGACCCATTGAAATGAGAAGAAATGACACAAGAGCTGGCATGCTAAGTACGGTACTTGCACAACCTCTGCTTATTTCAGGGACCGTACACGACTTCAACTTCTTGAGAACTGAATTCTCCATGCGAGAGGAAACCTGAAATGCTCATTTCCTCATTTTCTGAGGATTTAAGGTCTTAGCACAGAATAGAAAGAAGACAAAGAGGGGCAGCTGAAGGAAAAAAAAAAGAGATTATTTTCTTCGTGACGTTTTGACGATCTTTCTATTTCAGCGTTCCCAAGCGACGACGTGGCCTACTCTACGGTTCTGCACGAATTAGCATGAGTATAAAATCCATTCTGGATTTGCTCTAACAACACAAATGTAGGTTTTTTGTTCCCTTGAAACCGAGGAAGGGAAAGACATAATTCTTTATTTACTCAAGCACCCCCTAATGTCAGATTATGATTCAGTGTGTTGTACAAACTCACAACATTGGGGCTGAAAAAACCATTGCTCAGTGAACTATGAGTAGGCATGATTCATACCACTTGACAAAGCAATCTGTTAACCTATAGGCGTCTTGCATCTCATCTTGTTTTGAATAGGGTTAAGGAGACTAGCGATGAGAAAAATACACGGGACCCCCAAAAGACGAGAGAAGAGGTTTGCGTCAAAGAGACAAAGAAAAGACAGGTGGCAGCATCCGTATATTTCAATTATTTTTGAAATTAAACGGTGATGAATAGAAATAGAAATAGAATAACAGAGTTGGAAGGGACCTTGGAGGTCTTCTAGTCCAACCCCCTGCCTAAAGCCCTACACCACTTCAGACAAATGGTTATCTAACATCTTCTTAAAAACTTCCAGTGTTGGAGGATTCACAACTTCTGCAGGCAAGTTGTTCCACTGATTAATTGTTCTAACTGTCAGGAAATTTCTCCTTAGTTCTAAGTTGCTTCTCTCCTTGATTAGTTTCCACCCATTGCTTCTTGTTCTACCCTCAGGTGCTTTGGAGAATAGCTTGACTCCCTCTTCTTTGTGGCAGCCCCTGAGATATTGGAACACTTCTATCATGTCTTCCCTAGTCCTTCTTTTCATTAAACTAGACATACCCAGTTTCTGCCACCATTCTTCATATGTTTAAGCCTCCAGTCCCCTAATCATCTTTGTTGCTCTTCTCTGCACTCTTTCTAGAGTCTCCACATCTTTTTTACATTGTGGCAACCAAAACTGAATGCAATATTCCAAGTGTGGCCTTACCAAGGCCTTATAAAGTGGTATTAACACTTCACGTGATCTTGATTCTATCCCTCTGTTTATGCAGCCCAGAACTGTGTTGGCTTTTTTTGGCAGCTGCTGCACATTGCTGGCTCATATTTAAATGGTTGTCCACTAGGACTCCAAGATCCCACTCACAGTTACTACTATTGAGTGAGGTACCACATATACTGGACCTGTGCATTTTGTTTTTCTTGCCTAAATGTAGAACCTTTAACTTGGCCTTGTACATTGCTGCAATTAGGTATTGGAAATAGCACTGAGAAGTCCATAATGGTGAGAAAGGTGAAAGGAAAGAGAAGAAGGGTATGACCGATTGCAAGGTGTGTGGACTCAGTTACAATGGTGACGAGTGCGTGACTGGAACATCTAAAGGTCTAGATTGAGCACAGATCATCTTGCAGAAGTCTATATATAAAAGTCAAGTTTATATTATATTATCAAACAGAGAACAGTACAGTTGCTGCTCAGAGTGATTTTTCTGTTATACGTTTATTAAGACAGTAAAGTTACTTCAGAAGAACCATGGTAGGTAGCGTCAGAATCTGGAACCAGTTGTGATGTCCTCTTCCATAACTCCTTTGCAATTCAAAGTAGTATGGACAGCTTTTAGGAACTTATTCTCACTAGTAGAAGGTTTGGAAGTAAAACGTGAAATGTCCATGACATTTTGAGAAAACCCAGTCGGCACAATGGTGCATATTAAATACATTGATGCGAACCCGACTTGTTCAGATGATGATGAATCAGGGGTGAAATCCAGCAGGTTCTGACAGGTTCGGGAGAACCGGGAGCAGAAATTTTGACTAGTTCGTAGAACCGGCAAATACCACCTCTGGCTGGCCCCAGAGCGGGGTGGGAATGGAGATTTTGCAATATTCTTCCCCCAGGAGTGGGGAGGGAATGGACATTTTGCAGTATCTTTCCCCTGGAGTGAAGTGGGAATGGAGATATTGCAGTATCCTTCCCCTGCCATGCCCACCAAGCCAAGCCCACCAAGCCACACCATGCCCACCAAGCCACACCCACAGAATCAGTAGTAAAAAAAATTGGATTTCACCACTGTGATGAATGGCTCAGATACTAACAGAGTTTCAGTAGAAATGCCAACACCCTTCAACGCCACCTGAGTCCTGGGATGTCAGCACTTCAACCTGCATTTACTCTAGTGCTGACGTAAGAAGGAGAAGAGGGGGCAGCTGGCAAGAGGACGCTTGACTTCTCACCTACTTATTTTCCTTGAAGATAATATCCCCTAGGAGATGAGATGGGAGGGGGAACATTCCTGGGAGCTGAAGTAATAGATATGGGGAGAGTGATTTGGAAGAGGGCCAATGAGACGCAGAGAATTGGGGAACAGAAAGGGAAGATTTGGGGTCAGGAAGTCAGAGTTGGCTATGCCACAATCGGGGACAGGTTGTCGTGCTTAATAAAATGAAAGATTTCTTCAAAGACTATGTATTTGGAAATGCAATTTATTTTATCTGAGACGACATCGAAACCTGACATGGGAAATGTGGAGCCCTAAACACCCATAACTCATGCCATTCATCTGAATTTCCCCTTGTCTATCATTCCAGTGGAACTTTCATACTAGGAAATGGGATGCAATCACTGCAGGCAAATTTATAATCTAAGAGGAGCATCGGTGTCCAGTGTTCTGAGAAATCTGACAATCAAATCTGGACCATAAAATCTGGACCGTCAAATCTGACCCAACTGATGTTACTAAAAGAGCCATACAGTTAGAAAATATCAAGGAAATGACATTAGGCAATTGAGTGGAGAACCAGCAAGAGGATTCTCATTCAAGAGGGTTGCCTGACTGACAGCATATTTCTGCTGATTGTGATATATTTTAATAATCTGGGAGAGGACTGTTGAACTCCCAGATGTCATTAGGCACTCAGCAGCCAGCAACACCAGCCAAGAGAAGAACATTTTCTTAGGAACCCAGGAGAAAATAAATCTGTCTTTTGTCAACTCTTCCTTTTTGTTTCAGACAAAGCCATGGGTGCAGAGATACTCTAGGCCAGGGTTGGCAAACTCAAGGCCTGCAGGCCAGATGCAGCCTGCGGGGTGCTTAGATCTGGCTGACGGGGCCGCCCTGGAAATAGTGAAGGACTGGCCTGCGGTGCCTCTGCCAGCGAAAACGGAGCTCGGGAGAGCTGCGGGTGGCCCTCCTGAGCTCCGTTTTCACTGGCAGAGGGTTGCAGGAAGCCGTCGCAGTCGAAAATGGTGCTTGACAGCCCGTTTTCGCTGACAGAGCGCTCAGGCTACCACAGGTGCCCCCAACACGAGTGACTTCGAGCTGGCCACGCCCACCCTGGCCACATCCACCCCAGCCCTGATGCGGCCTTCAATGAAATCAAGTTTGACACCCCTGTTCTAGGCCCTATAGAACCACAATGGGCTACTTTTTTGGCACAGAAGTTGTTTTGATAATGTTAATTTGGAAGTTAGATGAAAATGCAGATAGAAGGAATGTCCTGGATGTACAGTATTGGCTGCTCCTTGAGGGCTGCTCTACGTCCTCAGGATGGGAAAGGCTCTGACTTCCAACCAGATCTTGATCAAAAGGACTATTGTAACGCTCTCTACATGGGGCTCCCCTTGAGGAGCACCCGGAGGCTCCAACTGGCGCAGAGTGCGGCCGCGCGGGTGGTTATGGGAGCAACATGGCGCTCCCGTGTGACACCTCTCCTGTGCGAGCTGCACTGGCTCCCGGTGGTCTTCCGGGTGCGCTTCAAGGTTTGGTTACCACCTTTAGAGCGCTCCATGGCTTAGGACCTGGCTACTTACGGGACCGCCTACTACCACAAACAGCCTCCCCCCGGCCGGTATGCTCTCATAGAGAGGGGCTCCTCCAGGTGCCGTCAGCCAAACAATGTTTTAAATTATTGGAAATTTTAATTGTCTCGGGCAAAATTATTTAATTTGGTTTTAATTATGTTTTTTAACTTTTGTATTTATGTGTTTTATTTTGTGCCTGTTCACTGCCCTGAGTCCTTCGAGAGTAGGGCAAATTTAATAAAATGGAGGAAAAAAAAAGAACATTATTTCTTTAGAAAATTTACATGGCTGCCCAACTCACTCACAGTGACTTCTGCAGTTTATGGCCATAAAACCCTAATTACAAAAGCTAATCAACAGCCCCCACCCCAGGGACAACAACCAATTGAGCGGGTCCATATCACCGTGGGGTCCCCAGGCCCACTGGCAAAATAACATCTTTAGGGCCTTTCGAAAGAGTGTCAGGGTGGAGGCCAATCTTATCTCCACATGAATGATGTTCCCCAGGGAAAGAGCTACCATGGAGAAAACCATGACAAGAGCTCCAGCAATTTGAGATCACATAAGGACCGCTCTGTAAAGTACACAGATGTGCATGTGAGGCACTGCAGATGTTCAGCAGCGTTCCTATATCTCAGGGGCTGCCCCAAAGAAGAGGGAGTTATTCTCCAAAGCACCTGAGGGCAGGACAAGAAGCAATGGGTGGAAACTAATCCAGGAGAGAAGCAACCTAGAACTAGGGAGGAATTTCCCGACAGTTAGAACAATTAATCAGTGGAACAACTTGCCTGCAGAAGTTGTAAATGCTCCAACACTGGAAGTTTTTAAGAAGAGATTCCTGCCTAAAAAGAGGGTTGGACTAGAAGACCTCCAAGGCAGTGGTGGGTTCTAATCAGTTTTACCACCGGTTCGCATCGCGCACGTGCTTCGCTCTCACGGGTGCTGAACTTGCGCTTTGCGCAAGTGCATTAAGTAAAAAAACAGCTGAGGCATGGCAATCCACTCCGCCGCACCTTACAGCTGACCAAACAACAAAAGAAATAAAGGTAGGTATAGCGCGGGGGCAGGGGGGGGAGGGCCCAACTGACATTCAAAGCGAACCGGTTCGCTCTCCTATGAAGATTTCCACTACTGGCTCTCCCTAACCGGGGAGAACCGGTAGCAACCCACCACTGCTCCAAGGTCTCTTCTCTTCTCTTCTCTTCTCTTCTCTTCTCTTCTCTTCTCTTCTCTTCTCTTCTCTTCTCTTCTCTTCTCTTCTCTTCTCTTCTCTTCTCTTCTCTTCTCTTCTCTTCTCTCCTCTTCTCTCCTCTCCTCTCCTCTCCTCTCCTCTCCTCTCCTCTCCTCTCCTCTTCTCTTCTCTTCTCTCCTCTCCTCTCCTCTCCTCTCCTCTCCCCTCCCCTCCCCTCCCCTCCCTTTGAACTCTGGTGCTGGAGAAGACTCCTGCAAGTCCCTTGGACTGCAAGGCGATCAAACCGGTCAGTCCTAGAGGAGATCAACCTTGACTGCTCTTTAGAAGGCCAGATCCTGAAGATGAAACTCAAATACTTTGGCCACCTAATGAGAAGGAAGGACTCCCTGGAGAAGAGCCTAATGTTGGGAAAGACTGAGGGCAAAAGAAGAATGGGATGACAGAGAATGAGGTGGCTGGATGGAGTCACTGAAGCAGTAGGCGTGAGCTTAAATGGATTCCAGAGGATGGTAGAGGACAGGAAGGCCTGGAGGAACGTTGTCCATGGGGTCATGATATGTCAGACACGACTTCGCAACTAATAACAACACATGCATTTTACAGTGAAAAGCAATTTTTAAATGGGGGTGATTTCAGCACCATGTAAAAAAAAAATGGGTAACAAGAAAAGGCAATGTTTAAAGATCCAATTGTTTCTCTGCTGAAAAGCAACACCTTCCTATTCTATTTTGCATTAAATTAATCTTTGAATTCATTTGCGTGCAGCTTAATTGTTCATGGCTTCCCGTTGAGAAGCGCCAATGAAGTTAAGAAGAGTCACATTGTTCACATTTATTCTAACAGGTTTTATGCAAAATAACTTCACAGATGGAAAATGCCATTAGAAACCATAGATACTGTACCTAGATATTAAATTTGACTGATACTGTACTTTTCCTACAGAAACATACAGCAAGCACAGAAGTGTACCCAGATAGTACCCAGAATTTACACCAGAGGTTTGGAAATTCTACAAGGAGGAAAACGAACCAAGAAAGACAGATGGGAATTTCCCCATAATATTACCTAGATATTAGCATTGTTGATGACATACAGATAGCCCTCGACTTTTGACCACAATTAGAATAGAATAGAATAATAGAGTTGAAAGGGACCTCGGAGGTCTTCTAGTCCAACCCCCCTGTTTAGGCAGGAAACTCGTCACCACTTTAGACAAATGGTTATCCAATCTCTTCTTTAAAACTTCTAGTGCTGGAGGGCAAAAAACGGGCCTACCGGGCACACCGGACCATCACATGCCAAAAGCGGGGGGGGCATGGGGGGGTCACGCACGCATGCGTGGGGGGGCAGAGTGCATAGAATTATGGGTGTGGGCACACGCACGCAACTACCCTGCACTCCCCCAGCTTTTGGCATGCGATGGCAAAAAGCTTAGCCATCACTGCCCTATTACTAGGGTCTATGACAATTCACTACAGTCAATTCGCCATGGCCAACTCACCATGGTCAACTCGCCATGCCAACTCACCACGGCCAACTCGCCACAGCAACTTGCTGTGGGACAATTTGTTACTGGACAAGAGTATTAGAGTTTGCAGCAATCCAACCAGCCCACAAGTAAACAATTCAACAGGATTCATTTATATAAGAAACTTCTTTATATACAATACCTTACAGCAGAAGCCAGAACCAGAACTCAGAATCCAGAAGTACAGAATCAATAATCACAGATCACAGAAGCACTCATATACATATATATATATACACAGATCAGTGAACCTAAGCCATGCCCAGGCTCTGAGCCGTCTGGGTCACCAAAACAGTCCCCATTGGCTGACCTGTTACCATGTCTATTCCAATTCATGAACCTTATATACTGACAAAGAGTTACACTAATATAGAAGAAATGGTGGAATAGAATCATTAATGAAAGGATCAGGAAGGAGGGACAGAATGAAATGTGAACGACAAAAATTAAAATATTTCTTTCTTTATTTTAAATAATTAAATTGAATTGTTCAATTGTCCCACGGCAAGTTGTCTTATGGCGAGTTGGCCACAATGATTTGGCCGCAGCAAGTTGTCCCATTCCGTTATTACTCATCCATTCCTTTTTATTTATTTATTTTTTCTTTTCTTTTATTTATTTCGTCAAGCATGTATTTTATGACAGATACAAGTGTAAACATAATTATAAATACATGAAAAGGATACGAATAAAAGAAAACATTAGGACAGGGACGGTAGGCACTCTGGTGCGCTTATGCACGCCCCTTATAGACCTCTTAGAAATGGGGTGAGGTCTACAGTAGACAGTCTAAAGTTAAAGTTTTGGGGATTTGGGGAAGAAACCACAGAGTCAGGTAGTGCATTCCAGGCATTGACAACTCTGTTACTGAAGTTGTATTTTCTGCAGTCTAGTTTGGATCAGTTTCCCATGAGTTTGTATCAGTGGTGGGATTCAAGTAATTTAACAACTGGTTCTCTGCCCTAATGATTTCTTCCAACAACCAGTTTGCAAACTGCTCAGAAAGTTAACAACCGGTTCTCCTGAAGTGGTGCGAACTGGCTGAATCCCATCACTGGTTTGTATCTATTGTGTGCTCCTGTATTGTTTTGTTTCAAGCTGAAGTATTCATTGGCTGGTAGGACATTGTAGCAGATGATTTTATGTACTATGCTTTGGTCAGACAGAAAATGGCGAAGTTCTAAGTTGTCTAAGCCCAAAATTTCGAGTCTGGTGGCATAAGGTATTTTATTGCGAGCAGAGGAGTGGAGGACTTTTAACCAATTCACTCCCAGTATTAACCTGGTAGAGTTGAAATGGAATTCATCTTAAATTTGCTTCCTTTAGCAAGATTCTCCAACAAGCAGAACAGTTTTGAGTCCCTTTTCAGTGTTGGCCCATATAAGCCTATTTCAAGCTTTCCCCGTAAACACTGAAACACTGAGACATGGAGAGAGAGCGTCAGACTTCCAACTAGAAGACCAAAAAACCACAGCAAAGTGGTTCATCCCAAATGAGAAGCAGCTGCTACAAATATTTCTTTGTATGAATCAAAGATAAACTTCTCTGAAGTGTTCCTTTTTATAGATTAGTAGCTTCCCTTCAAAAGGAGACACTTGAAATGCAGCCAGATGTTTTTGTCGCTTGTTAAGGCACTCATGTTTTCTCACGGCATTTAGTTCTGCAAAAAGCTGCTCATTATTAGACGTCTCATTTCTGGAGACCAGGGATTAGAAATCTCTGACTCGAAGGCTATTTGTATCCTGACTCGGGCCTCAATTTGTACTCCTCCAAATACTCTCAGGTTGTACTATCAACGTCTAATGAAAAAACAGCTGATTTTGAGTAGTTTTTTTTTTTAAAAAAAATGGTATGAAAATATGGTTTAACAATAGAGATGGACTTGTTCAGCTTCTGCAAAGCAAAATGTGCACAGAATAATTTTTGATTTATTTTTAAACTTAATTTTGTCCTGGCTTCTTCCTCCTATTTTCTCTACAGCAATAACTGTGTCAGGTGGGTTAGGTTGAGAGAGCAACTGGCCCAAAGTCACCAAACTGGCTTTCATGCCTAAACTGGGACTAGAACTCACAGTCTCCTAATGATTGGCCCAAAGTCACCCAGCTGGCTTTCATGCCTAAGGTGGAGCTAGAACTTGCAGTCTCCTGGCTTCTACCTTGGTGGTGGACACTAGGCCAAACTGACAGAAATATTTTTGCCCTGCTATCGTCTGATGCCATTCATCACTGGACACGATCAGAGGTGGGATTCACTTACTTTCCCTACCAGTTCGCAAATGTGAACGTGTCCTATGAGTACAAATCTCCCATTACACTTTTGTAGAGTGGCCAAATATCCCTATTCCATTTCTAAGCTGATTGAAACAGAATTTCACAATTGAAAATAGTAAGTAGGGTCTCCAATAGATTTTTTTTTTCTTCCTCCTAATAGGAGTTACTCCAGTTCATAATCCAGCCAACTGTCATCTACAAGCAAGGCATCCCGTTCTCTCTTTGGATTCATTATATTTCCTTTCCTTTCCTTTCCTTTCCTTTCCTTTCCTTTCCTTTCCTTTCCTTTCCTTTCCTTTCCTTTCCTTTCCTTTCCTTTCCTTCCCTTTCCTTCCCTTTCCTTTTTTCTTTTCTTTTCTTTTTTCCTTCAACAGATACTCCATATTCTGAGTAAGTTCCTAAGTCAGTGGTTGCTATTGTTACTGTTGTTCTCCTTCCCTTCACCTTTAAAAAATGATGTACCTTTACTATCTATCTATCTATCTATCTATCTATCTATCTATCTATCTATCTATCTATCTATCTATCTATCTATTATCTATCAATCATCTATCTATCTATCTATCTATCTATCTATCTATCTATCTATCTATCTTCTATCTATCTATCTATCTATCTATCTATCTATCTATCTATCTATCTATGTAGGTCTTTGGTTATTCGGGTCTTCTCCCACGTAAAATTGGAAGTGTCTTGGCGACGTTTCGACGAAGTCTCATTCGTCATCTCTTCATCGAAACGTCGCCAAGACACTTCCAATTTTACGTGGGAGAAGACCCGAATAACCAAAGACCTACATACAAACACCTGCGAAAACCTGAGAAAACAACTATCTATCTATCTATCTATCTATCTATCTATCTATCTATCTATCTATCTATCTCTATCTATTATCTAATCTAATATTTATCTATCTACAATCATCTATCTATCTATCTATCTATCTATCTATCTATCTTCTATCTATCTATCTATCTATCTATCTATCTATCTATCTATCTATCTTCTATCTATCTATCTATCTATCTATCTATCTCTATCTATTATCTAATCTAATATCTATCTATCTATCTATCTATCTATCTATCTATCTATCTATCTATCTATCTATTATCTATCAATCATCTATCTATCTATCTATCTATCTATCTATCTATCTATCTATCTATTATCTATCATCTACCTATCCATCCATCCATCCATTTTATTGGCTTCCTATCTTACCACAGGGCAGTTTACAATATTAATCCTGGAGTTACACGTCCAGGTCCTTTCTCCTATTTTCCAGCAGTTTCATCCTGGTTCCATTTGTGCCAATCCTTTCTTTGTTATTCAAGGAATCTTGCCTGCCTTCTCCATGAAAAAAAAAATTGCTGTTTTCCAACTACCGCAGATAGTAGTCACGGGCACAGGATTTACTCCCCCCCCCCCGTTCAAGCATGTATATGTCTTACATAAATACCACCGCTGCTCTTAGTAAAAGCAACAAGCTCTTAGTTTGCCTCTTCAATTGCATTGTTTTGTCATCGCTGTCACCGTGCTTTTAACCAGCTCTGCTCTGATGTCAGCTGAATAGAAAGTGCCGCAATTAGCCCCAGCTCCTTTTTAGTAGCGCCTTGAGATGGATGTATTCCTGGTTGGGATGTGGGCAAAACGTTTGAGAAGAACATTTGAGAACCTTACCTGTATCTAAAGCATCACCTTAGAGGTGATTTCTAAGCCTTTTCTCCAATCATGGAGTCATTAAGGACAGACGAATTTTATTTGTGGAAATAAATCTATGTGTCGCATTGCGTCTCAAAATGTTTAAAAGTGGATGGGAAGGGAGAGGACTGTATTCGGGGCTTAAAAAAGAAGGCTATAACCCAATGTTGGCGAACTTTTTCGGCACCTCATGCCGAAACTAGAACACGTGGGTGCGCGTGTGCTGGAAACCGGAAGATCGGCTGCTCTTTTGGGTTCCGGGGCGTGCATGCGCACTGGCCAGCTGGTTTTCACACAGTGTTGTGGCCCCGCCCTCTGAGCCTGTCCCATCGGAGGAAGAAAGCTCCGAGCATGAGGAAGAGGAGTCAGCCAGGCCTCCCTCTCCAGGCCCCTCCCCTCTGGCATTGTCTCAAGTGCCGGCCGAGGGAGAGGAGACAGCTGATTCGAGTCAAAGTGATAATGACACATCATTCCTGGACGCACGCCTCCGAAGGCGTGATAAACGTTTGCAGCAGCTTGGGAGGCGTGCTAGGGATTAGAACTGAGTCACTGGACCACACCCCAGAGACCACACCCCAGAGACTATATAATAGAGAGTGGTGGTCAAGGATCTTTTGTGACGAACAAAGCAAAACCTTGGAGTCACTAAAGCCTCGTCCGGAACTGCTGGGAGGAATATTATTTCTGTTTGGACTTTCTTGAACGTTCGTATCTTATCTGTCTATTTGTGAAAATAAAGTAACTTGGCAGACGGTGTGTCTATCGCTGCCAAGTTGGAGATAAGAACTGGGTGCATTCCAAAGTGTTTCCTTAACCCTCGACTGGCTGTGTGTGTGTGTGTGGGGACGGGGACAGATCACACACGTGGAAGCGCCGGAAACCATAAGAGCAGCTGCCCGGTGCACATGTGCACACCAGCCAGCTGGTCTTCACACGTGCATGCACGCCGGAAACCTGAAGTGCAGTTGCCCAATGCGCATCCGTGCACCAGCCAGCTGGTCTTCCAGTTTCCGGTGCTCCTGTGCACGCGAAGACCAGCTGGCCCAGCGCGCATGTGTGCACCAGGACCCAGAAGAGCAGGTGGCGATGGTGTGTGCCCAGAGAGAGGTCTCTGTGTGCCACCTCTGGCACATGTGAGCCCTGGTGGCACAGCAGACTAAAGTGCAGTTAAGTAGCACCAGCTGCCTGCAATTACTGCAAGTTCAAATCTCACCAGGCTCAAGGTTGACTCAGCCTTCCATCCTTTCGAGGTAGGTAAAATGAGGACCTGGATTGTGGGGGCAATAAGCTGACTTTGTATAAAAAAGAACACCGCTGGGGGGGGGGGGGCAAAAGCCCTACTAAGTAGGTATATACAAAAGTATGAAGGCTGTTGCTTAACGCATTGTAAGCCGCCCTGAGTCTTCGGAGAAGGGCGGCATATAAATCAAACTAATAAACAATAAATAAATAAATGGCTATAACCAGTGGTGGATTTTAAATTTTTTTACTACCAGTTCTGTGGGTGTGGCTTACTGGCCGTGGCTTGGCTTGGTAGGTGTGGCTAGGTGGGCGTGGCATGGCTTGGTGGGCATGGCAGCGGAAGGATACTGTAAAATCTCCATTCTCTCCCCAATCCAGGGGAAGGTTACTGCAAAATCCCCATTTCCCCCAATCAGCTGGGACTTGCGAGGCAGAGAATAGATGGGGGCGGGGCCAGTCAGAATTTTTACTATCGGTTCTCCGAACTACTCAAAATGTCCGCTACCGGTTCTCCAGAACTGGTCAGAACCTGCTGAAACCCACCTCTGGCTATAACCCAAATAACAGGGGTTGTAAAGATGATAGTACAATCATTTTATTAAATTTGCATTGGATAACAGCACTAATATCAAATTGAGAAATGAAATATGAAGCCAGTGGGAGATCAAAGCAATTGGTCTTGTCCTGCATTACACTCTAGCCCTGGCATTTTTTTAAAAAAAATTGATTTATATGCCTCCCTTCTCCGGAGATTCAGGGTGGCTTACAATGCGTTAAGCAATAGCCTTCATACTTTTGTATATTTTATACAAAGTCAGCTTATTGCCCCCACAAACTGGGTCCTCAATTTATCTACCTTAGAAAGGATGGAAGGCTGAGTCAACCTTGAGCCTGTTGAGATTCGAACTTACAATAATTGCAGACAGCTGGTGTTAATCACAATGCTATCAGTCTGCTGAGCCACCAGGCACGTTTATTCCCTGAAAGCATTCCCTGAAGGGTTCTGATAGAAGAGAATATTTGCAGCTCGGGATAGAACTGTAGTCCTCTCTAAGCTTCATGGTTTTCTTGCAGATATTTCATTAACCAAACTGGATAATATCATCAATAATGATGATAATGAAACATCTGCAAGAAAACCACCAAACTCAGGGAGTACCGCTGAAGAGTTTGGCTTGGTCTCCATATTATCAGTATTCACAGAATTCTGTAAAGATACAATTCTTTTGCTAGGTTTTTATTGCATGCTTTAGTATTAATTATTGTCATGGTTGGGAAATGGCAAACATGAGTTTGGAAGGACAATAGATATCCCACTGTTCTGTATTACGTGTGATGTCAACATGTACAAAATGGCTGCAGCTATGGTCATAGTATTGCAACTTCCGGCTTGAGTTTTTTTTGACTCCGCTATAGATCAGGGGTGTCAAACTCAAGGCCCAGGGGGCCAGATTCGATCCATGGGGTGCTTAGATCTGGCCCATGGGGTCACCCTGGAAACAGTGAAGGACTGGTCCTCAGTGCCTCTGCCAGTGAAAACGAAGCTCGGGAGGGCCGCGGGCAGCCCTCCTGAGCTCTGTTTTCGCTGGCAGAGGGTTGCAGGAGGCTGTTGCAGCTGAAAACAGAACTCAGGAGCCCGTTTCCGCCTGGGCCACCACAAGCATCCCCGACATGAGTGATGTCGAGCTGGCCACACCCACCCTGGGCATACCCACCCCGGCCCTCTGAGGTCAAACACAACCCTGATGTGGCCCTCAATGAAATCGCGTTTGACCCCCCCCCCCTGCTATAAATGTTGGGGACAATCTGTAATCCACCACCAGTAATGAGCAGCTGCATTTTGTAAAAGTTTCAACTTCTGAATAGTTTTCAAGGCAGCCCCGTATACAGTACTGTGCGGCAATCGTAGTACTTTGTTAATCTACAGTATTGTTAATTCCCTGGAATAAACTCTTTTCATTGAAAATGGGAGGCCTTACTATATTCACACAAAATACAAAAGCCACTGTGTTGGCCATGAGAAAAAACCAAATCGGTGTTGATTTTTTTTTTTTTTTAATTAGGCCAATTAAGCCTTTACAAAACATTACGCATGCTTTTAAATTTCTAAGAACTGTTCATCGGGCAATTTAACTAAAACTGAAGGGGGCGGGAGGAGAAAATTAATTACTTCCCTTTTTCCACAACATGCCTTGGGAGTATCCTTGGTGCAAGCTAATAACCCTCCCTTGCTTACAATTTACAGACTAATTAGAATACTTCACCTAAGGCTAATCTGGTGTAGACTTCACTTTTGTCCATTTTCTTCTTACGCAGGAATCCCAAAGTTGATGTAAAAGTATAATAATAACTTTAAGTTAAAATAGTTCAACTTTAAAAGTTTAATTTAAGGATGAGACCAACATTTGTCACTTGGTACCCTTCAGGATTAGAATGAGTCGCTGATGAACACTGGAAATGCTCACACTCACTCAGTAACCTACTGTATTTTTCGGACTATAAGATGCACTTTTTTGTCTCTCAAAAGGGGGTGAAAATGTATGTGCGTCTTATAGACTGAATATTGTCGAAGCCCTGCCCACTCGCTGGCCATTTTTTTGCCTACGCATGACCCGTTTTTGGGCCTTTTTTCGGCCTTTTTCAGACCCATTTTTGGAGCTTTTTTTCAGCCTGTTTTCGAGGCTTTTGTCAGCCCATTTTTGAGGCTTTTTTCAGCCTGTTTTTGAGGCTTTTTTTGCCCCATTTTCAAGGCTTTTTTCTTGGCCAATTTTTTGGAAACAACAGCCTGAAAAAAGCCCCACAACAGGCTGAAAAAAGCCTCAAAAATTGGCAAAAAAAAAGCCTTGGAAATAGGTCAAAAAAATTCGGCCAAAACGATTTAATGATTTTAATTAATTTTAACTATGATATTGTATATTTATATTTTAATTCTGGCTGTACACCGCCCCGAGTCCTTTGGGAGAAGGGCGGTATATAAATAAAATTATTATTATTATTATTATTAAATAATTATTTAAAAAAGGCTGGAAAAGGCCTGAAAAAAGGACCAAAAACGGAGCATGCAGAGGCCAAAAACTTTTTTTTGTTGATTTCCTCTTCTAAATTTAGGTGTGTCTTATAGTCAGGTACGTCTTATAGTCCGAAAAATACGGTATGTAGTAATTGGGCTTACATCAGTGTTTCACAACTTCAACCAGTTGAAGATCGGTAGACTTTAACTCCCAGAATTCCAAGTCAGCAGGGTTGGCTGGGGAATTCTGGGATTTGAAGTCCACTAGAATAGAATAGAATAGAATAGAATAGAATAGAATAGAATAGAATAGAATAGAATAGAATAGAATAGAATAGAATAGAATAGAATAGAATAGAATAGAATAGAATAGAGGTGTCAAACTCAAGGCCCATGGGGTACTCAGATCTGGCTCATGGAGTCGCCCTGGAAACACCAAAGGACCAGCCCGCAGTGCCTCTGCCAGCAAAAACAGAGCTCAGGCGGGCCATGTGTGGCCCTCCGGCCCCGTTTTCAGCCACAACGGCCTCCTGCAGCCCTCTGCCAGTGAAAACAGGCCCCATTTTCCATGATGCAGTGTGTTTGACATCCATGGTCTACTCTAAGTGCTATTGCTTCTCTGCAATCACCCCTGCATTGTGGAACATCTTGGCCTCAGAGGTGAGGAAAGCCCCCAATGTCTTGGCTTTCCACAAAGGGGTCAAAACTGTGTAGCCTTGTGTGGGGGACACTGGGACTCACACAACCATGGGGCTGGTTGGCCTCAAGAAAATCCCCTCCCCAGCCTTTATTAACAACTTCTAAACTCCCCAACTTGGAATCTCCATCTTTTGTAATTTCATAATATTGTTTAGAAAAATTTAGAAAAAAATAATAATCTTAAATTATTTGGGTTTTCATGTTTTATTATATTGATTAAATTGTACACCGCCCAGAGGCGCTCTCTGAAGGAAATGGGCAGTTAAGAAGTGCAATAAACAAACAAATAAGCAAGCAAACAAACATATTGTGTGACTTGTTCTCTTAATACTTTGGAGTGAGCTGGAAGAAGAGGTGCTCATCAAAAGGCACACAACTGGCTTAATGAAGAAAAAAAAAGAAGAAAAATGTTATCTAAATGCAGGATTTGAATCTATCTGATCAGAGCAGGAGCCTGTACAAAATCAAAATTGAAGAAGCTCTTCTCACTCAGCGAGCCCGAAGATGAGACCTGCTGCACAATTATAGCCGAGCAATTCACCCAGTAGCAACTGGTGAGATGATTACTCTCTTTTTCACAGTAGGCCTCGTGGATAATGACAAGCGACGCATGCAACTTTCCGTGCGAGTGTCTTGTGTCTGTTTATTCGCTGCAAAGTCAGCGGGGGGAGTCATATCTTGCAACACTCTGAACCTTGAAGCCCCAGTGAGCAGCTATCCCTGCCATTTGTCTATGCCTGACATTGTACGTTAGCAAGGAGATTCCACGTGGCACCCGTCTGACAGAGAAATCACGGAAGCATCTTGCTTTCTATCATTTTTTTTGAGGGAGAGGTGCAGTAGTGGGATTCAAATCCCGGTGCAACCGGTTCGCTATCGGTAGCGCGCGGCACTTCTGCGCATATGCAGAGAGTTTTTTTGATGACATCTGGGCAAGTGGGTGGAGCCTCCCGCCACCCTCACTACCCATTCGCCTGAACCGGGGCGAACCAGGAGCAACCCACCACTGGAGAGGTGGATTCAAAGAAAGAGTGGTCTTTATTGTCTTCGCAGTTCGTGAATTGAATCTTTTTATCGTTTTCACTGTTCTTGGATCAATACTAGATTTTCACTGAGGTAACACTTGGAGGTCTTTTGGCAGGTGCCAGAAGAGAGGAGAAGCTCTTGATTTAGACCTCAACATACAACCATAATGGAGCCCAACATTTCCAATGCTAAGTGAGATAGTTCTACAGTGACTTTTGTCCTATTTTACGACCTCTCTTGTCACAGTTGTTAAGTGAAGCGCTGCAGTTGTTAAGTTCGTAACATGGCTGTTGAGTGAATCTAGCTTCCCCATTGATTTTGCTTGTCAGAAGGTCGCCAAAGGAAATCGTGTGACCCCGGGCCACTGTAACTGTCATAAATATGAGTCAGTTGCCCAGGGTCTGAATTTTGATTGTGTGACCATGGGGATGCTGAAAAGGTTGTGAAAAATGGTCATGTCATTTTTTTCAGCGCCGTTGTAATTTTGAACGGTCACTAAATGAACTGTTGTAAGTAGAAGACTATCTGTATCTTGCTATAGAAATACCATATATCTATTTGTTAGAGAAGGAATGGACTTAGAATCACCATTGCTGGATGCTCAACAATCTAAGAAGACTGTAGTCCATGGACTAAATCAAGGGTTGGCAACCTTAAACACTCAAAGAGCCACAAAGGTCCTAGCCAGAAGCCCCCCGTTCAATTCTGGAGCCGACCGGAAGTCCAATTCCCCCACCATAGAGTCTCCTCCTAGCGTGGCATCCTTTTTCCTCTGCCGACTGGAAGTCCGGGTCCCCCACCATAGAGTCTCCTCCCAGTGCGGCATCCTTTTTCCTCTACCTGTCCTAACCGAAAGCCATATCAATTGTGGAGCTGACTGGCGATAGGGAGCCACAGCAGAGGGATGAAAGAGCCACATGCGGCTCCAGAGGGTTGCTGATCCTTGACTATAGTAAAGAGATGCTTTAAAGCAGGGATGCCCAAACCTCGTCCATGGATTGGTACTGGGCCACAGCATGCCAGAAACTGGGCCGTGGAAACAAGCAAAGCCCTGTTCGTAGGATGCAGGTACGGCGCAAAACAATGCCCCCTCAGATCCACAGAAAAAAACTCTCTCCATGGAACCAGTCCCTGGTGCCCAAATGGTTGGGAGCCACTGCTCTAAAGCATTAACGGAGTAATGGCACTCAACTTCCACTTTTGTACTCAACTGCTGTCCCCAGTAGGGATGCAATGGGTCACCGTGGTGAAGGATGCTGAGTCTTAGACTGTTAAAGGTATGCAGCTCAGCAGTTTGAGACCTGAGTGCCGCAAGACGGAGTGAGCTCCTGTCACTTGTTCCAACCAAGCAGTTCGAAAGCATGTAAGTGCAAATAGATGAATAGGTACCACATATAAGCACGCAGGAAGGCAACAGCGTTTTGTGTGTCGCTGCACGCCCTGCGCTGCAGCTTTGATGTCATGCACATGACTGTGGAAATCCCAGACGTGCTTTTTCAAGAGGCAACTGGCCTTCCTTGTTTTTTTCTTTGAAGACATTTCGCTTCTCATCCTAGAAGCTTCTTCAGCTCTGACTGGATGTTGGGGAATGGAAGGAGTTTGGGGGCTTAAACCTGGACGAGTGAGTAAAAAGATATATTTTTTCCATAGGGATGGTATTAGATCAGTTTCCCAATACTGTCAATCACGCCAGCTAAGAGTTAACTTTACAAGAAAGAACCAAGGACTCCGTTAAGAGCTCACCGGTGGAAAAATACTGTTTTTTTTTTTAAAAAAAAGCCATTTGAAATGCACAGGATCAAAAATGTGACTCTGGGTACCAGCGTTCAGCTTTTCTTTTTAAAATGTCAGCTTCATTTCTGCACTAATCTGCATGTTCTCATACAACTGATAGTTAAAAATACATCAGCCCTGGGAGCCTACAATAGCAGTGTGTGACCTACACAAGTACACTACTTGTTTTGCAAAAGATGAGTGGTTTGCACTCACTTTTTAAACATGAAAATACACTCCTATTGTCTACTCAGAAGCAATTGCGTTTTGAAAAATATATACATATATATCCTCACCACAGTCCTTCATGGTTCAAGAAGGGGCTTCAAGGTAAGTCTCTATGGAGATTCTGAGCCATCAAGATATGGTTGTCCCAAAGGTGTTTTTTCAAAAGGCATAGAACTTACTTTGTTTTTCCTTGAAGACATTTCGCTTCTCACCCAAGGAACTTCTTCAGTGAACTGAAGAAGCTCCCTGGATAAGAAGCGAAACATCTTCAAGAAAAAACAAAGAAAGTCCAGTTGATGAGCCGTGGTGGCGCAGTGCTTAGAGTGCAGTACTGCAGGCTACTTCTGCTGATCACCGGCTGCCAGCAGTTTGGGAGATCAAATCTCACCAGGCTCAAGGTTGACTCAGCCTTCCATCCTTCCGATGTCGATAAAATGAGGACCCAGATGGTTGGGGGCAAATATGCTGACTCTGTAAACCGCTTAGAGAGGACTGTAAAGCACTATGAAGTGGTATATGTCTAAGTGCTAGTCGCCTTTTGAAAAAAAAAAACACTTTGGTTCAGGGTAGGGCCCTGTTCAAATCTACTTTGTGGAATTTAATTGTGAGTCTTCACTATACTAAAGATTTTTCAGAAGCATATCTGTATATTTTTCCTACATGAATTTTCCTCAATCTGGTGTTAGGACGATATGAACACGTTTGAGAAAAAACTTAGAACTTCAGCTGGGATTTCTTTCATTTCTTATGAAATGATTTCATCAAACAATATATGTTTTATAGATGTCCTAACTGAGTGTCTTGCTGTAACAGAGGCTATATTAAGCAGAAATCAGGAAACAGGCTAGACGGGCAACCTAGGATGTTAGGCTGGCTGTGACAAAGGGAAGATGGTGCTTATAAATGAAATAAATAATGATTTTTAAACTGCCTGTATATGCTGTACACAGCAATAAAAAAAAAAATAGACGAGACTCTGTTTAGCAGTCTTGCTTTCAATGCTTGGATAACAGAATCCATTATTAGCTTAGATTTTGTTAGGGCAGTTTAAAAAAAAAAGAAAGAAAGTTGAGATTGCAATTTCTTAAGGCACAAACATTTACCAGCATTAATGGGGATGTCCCAAGGTTGAAGGAGAAGCATTTCTTAAGTAACTCACTGCTTTCTCAAGGGGTCCAATTCAAGTGCTGTTAAATCTATAAAAATCAATAGAGAGACTATGCATTATGTGGCAGTTTCCATCTAAAATATCTAGTATAGAATATGGGCCAGATACAATAGAGCAGCCGAGCACGAGTAATTTGCCAAACAAACCTAAAGCACTTGACATTGATTTTTTTGCAGTTTTCTAGCCCCTAGTCACTACGTAGAGTGGGGCTGGGGGGTGGGGAGGACAGGGAAGGACTCACGAGTTCTTGGGGCGATGGCAAATTCTTACTGTCTCCAAAGCAGACTTGCTTGCTGACCAGTTGTCACTCCGAATAA
>NW_027257348.1:0-25784 GCF_029215685.1 Pituophis catenifer annectens
ACATCGTGGCAATCAAAACTGGATGCAATATTCCAAGTGTGGTTTTACCAAGGCATTATAAAGTGGTATTAACACCTCTTGTGATCTTGATTCTATCCCTCCGTTAATGCAGCCTAGAACTGTGTTGGCTTTTTTGGCAGCTGCGGCACATGGCCTGGCTCATGTTTAAGTGATTGTCCACTAGGACAATTTGGTTTCTCTTGCCTAAATGTAGAGCTTTGCTTTTTTTCACCACTGAATTTTATTTTGTTAGTTAGTGCCCAATGTTCAAGTCTGTCAAGATCCTTCTGCATCTTAAGCCTATCTTCTGGAACGTTGGCTATTTCTTCCAGCTTGGTGTCCTCTACAAATGTGATGAGTTTTCCATCTATCCCTTCATCCAAATTATTGATGAAGATGTTGAAGGATACTAGGAAAAACAGAGTCTTGGGTTACACCACTGCATACTTCCCTCCAGGTAAAAGTAGTTCCATTGAGGACTACACGTTGAGTGTGGTTGGTCAGCCAGTTACAAATCCATCTGGTGGTGATGCTGTGTAACCCACATTTTCCTATTTTATCAAGTAGTAGGTTATGATCTACATTATCAAGTCCAAGTAAATTATATCGACAGCATTCCTCTTGGCCACTAATTTTGTCACTTTGTCAAAGAAGGCAATAAGATTAGTCTGGCATGATCTGTTTTTGACAAACCCACGTTGGCTTTTGGTTATGACTTTGTTTGCCTCTAGCTATTCACTGTTTCGTTGCTTGATTATCTTTTCCAGAAACGTCCCTGGTATTGAGGTCAGACTGATAGGTTTGTAGTTTCCTGCATCTGTTTCACCCTTTTTTTTGAAGATGGGAACTATATTAGCTCTTTTTACCTCCCGGCTGGACTATTGTAATGCTCTCTACATGGGGCTGCCCTTGAAGAGCACTCGGAGGCTCCAACTGGTCCAGAATGCAGCCACGCGGGTGGTTATGGGCGCAACTCGTTGTGCCCACGTGACACCCCTCCTGCGCGAGCTGCACTGGCTCCCAGTGGTCTTCCGGGTGCGATTCAAGGTGTTGGTTACCACCTTTAAAGCGTTCCATGGCATAGGACCCGGGTACCTTCGAGACCGACTTCTGCCACCAATAGCCTCCCACCGACCAGTCCGCTCCCACAGAGAGGGTCTCCTCAGGGTGCCATCAGCCAAGTTATGTCGGCTGGCAACACCCAGGGGGAGGGCCTTCTCTGTGGGAGCCCCAGCCCTGTGGAACAAACTGCCCCCAGAAATACGTAAGATCTCCGACCTCCGGGTGTTCCGCTGCGCACTGAAGACCCTGCTGTGCCGCCAGGCCAGGCTATCAACATAACGATTTTAAATTGGGGTATTTTAAATTTTTGGGATTTTAATTGGAGCCTAATTATTTAATGATTTTAAATTTTAATCGTTGTTTTGTTCTGTGTTTTTAAATAGGCTGTACACCGCCCTGAGTCCTTCGGGAGAAGGGCGGTATAGAAATAAAATTATTATTATTATTATTATTATTATTATTATTATTATTATTATTATTATTATTATTATTATTATTATTATTATTATTATTATTTTCCTCAGTCCTCTGGCCCTGTGCTCCAGGATCTTTGAAAAATATAATCCAGTTTTTCTGAGATCACTTCTGCCAGTTCCTTCAGAACCTTGAGGTGTAATCCATCTGGGCCTGCTGATTTGAATTCATCTAGGGTGGAAAGGTACTCACTTACCATTTTATTGCCTATTTTATTTATTTATTTATTTAATGAGATTTATATGCCACCCTATCTCCAGCCGGACTCAGGGCAGCTCACAACAGTAAAAAAAACATATAATGAAAAAGTTAAAAAGAAATGAAATCCAAATCTCATAATTTAACAGTTAAAAGTGCAGTTAAGACTAACAAGTTAAAAATTAAAACCCCATCAGTCCAATCCATTTTAACTTGTGTTCCAACTCTTTTTTTCTTTTTTCTTTTTTTGATAGGTTTCCCTTTTTGTAAAGATGGATGCAAAAAATAAGGTTAGCGATTCTGCTTTCTCCCTGTTGCTTATCAATCACCTTCTTGCCACTTTCTCCCACTAATGGACCAATTTTTCCTTGCATTTTTCTTGTTTTTTTACATGTTGGAAGAAGCTTTTTTTGTTGTTATTTTTTTTTACTTTTGTAGCAAGCCCTAGTTCATTTTGAGTCTTAGCTTTCCTTACTTCATCTTTGCAGGCTCAGGTTAATTGCTGATATTCTCCTTTATTTGTGTGCCCCTCTTTCTACTTTTTATGCTTGTCCTTTTTGTCTTTCAATTTATCTTTATGCAGGTTTCTTTTAAGAGCTGTTATTTTTCTTCTTCACTGGTATTATGCTAGACTGGGCTATTATAAAATTACCCAAGCTTCTTGAGTTGTTTTCTCCTTGAGGATTTTCATCCATGAAATCCTTCCCAAGCTCTCTCTAAATTTATTGTAGTTAGCTCTCTTAAAGTCCAGGACTCTAGTTTGACTTTGTTCTATTGCTTGCGCTTGCATAATGTTGAATTCCAATATCGCATGATCCCCCTCCCTCAAGGTTCCTGTAGCTTCAACACCTTCTATTGTTTCATCTCTGTTATTGAGAATTAAGTCCAATATGGCTGATCCCCTAGTCCCCTTCTCTACTTTTGGGGAGACAAAGTTGTCTGCTACATTTGTCAGGAACCTGTTTAATCTTCCACTTGGTGCAGAGTTTGTCTCCCAGTTGATGTCAGGGTAGTAAAAGTCCCCCATTATTATTGTGATGTGCTTCCTACATACCTTAGTTAAATGACTAGCAAGACGTTCATCTATTTCCTTTGATTGTTTGTTTGTTTGATTGATTGATTGGGTGTAATATACACCTATGGCAATGCCATTTTTTCTCCTTTTATATTGACCCAAATACATTCAAGGCAGTTTTCATCATTGTTGTGTTCTCTTTCTGTAGAGATGTAGTTATTTCTTATATCTAGTGCAACTCCACCTCCTCTTTTATATATCCTGTTTGATTCTGCAAGGGCCTGAACAACCCTCTTCCTCTGTCTCATATCCAGCTATGTGCTGGGTTGCCTCTTGTCTCTACACACAAATACACATACACAGAGGGGTGGGTGGGTGGGAGGGAGAAAGTGTGTGTGTCTGTGTGTCAGAAACACACAAGGACTATGTCATTGTAGTCAACATACCAACTTACCAACTCCCCTTCCTTAGTCAGGGTCCCCTATGACCCTGTCTCTCCCCTCCTCTCTGGCCATGTCATAAATCACATTCTCCAATTAACCACTTTGGCTGGCTGTGAAACCTAACACCCTCCTTCTGATTGCAGTCAGGAAGAATGTATGGAATTCACTTCAGTTCTCCCTCCCTCCTGCTCATGGCAACTTGAAAGCTTTGCAAGTTGACATCAACATCCTTCAACAGTCTCTCACTTTTGACACATCAATGATGCTGGGGTGTGTATGTGTGCATTTTAGTATCAATATTGGGCAGAGGGGTTTATTGTACTCCTGGCATCATTGATTTTTCTTTCTCCCACCCAACTTCAGGCCAGCAAGCCAGTGGTTTCATTCAGATGATCAATTAGAGGAGAAAGTATAGAACCACAGGGCATAACACACTGGAGATCCAGGTGGCTTCCATCTCATGGTGATTTGGAGGTCCTTCAAGTCCTACTTTTCTCCCAGGAGTTGGGCAAGGGTGGCTGGAGGCCATGTACAACTACCTCACTGTTATGCTTTGAACAAGATTTGTCAACTGTTATTCTTACTTGCTACATTTTTATAATGTGTATTTGTTTTTCTTTCTATGCTATGTGGTACCTAGATTTGAAAAGAACTAGGCTGCTCCTAAATCAAATTAAATTTAGAAAAATTCCCACTCAGTCCTAACACCCAGCTAAGTGATCTCTGGTGTCCCCTTCAACACTCTCACTGTAGAATTGAGAAGAGCTTCAGACCAGCCTTCAGAGCCAACTATCAAATCAAGATCTGTCTCCTCTCAGGTGGGTGGGATGGAGAAGAGGCCTGCCATCCTTCACCCCAAATCTCACCTCCACTCCTGACACCTCCTGACACCTCCACTGTTTCAAGGTATCTTCATCTTCCTCTCCGCTTGCTCCAGAGAGAAGAAAGGGAGGGAAGGAGCAGCACTGAAGTTTGAGGTTTCACTGAGGAAAGTACTCAGTTGATGGTTTCCCCTCTTTCTGAATGTAAGGTTATTACCCCGTTAGCAGAGGTGGTATTCAGCAGGTTCTGACCAGTTCTGGAGAACCGGTAGCGGAAATTTTGAGTAGTTCAGAGAAAAATCAAAACACTTGAATTGAATGCTAAGGTTTATTTGATTCTCAAACTACAGAACTAGCAGAAGGAAACTTACAGAACAAGAGAAAAGGGAAGGATGATGAGGTGTCAAAGACGGCAGGGGGGAAGGGGATTATGGACCATCTGGTGGTAAAGGCCAGGAGCATAAATTTTCAAGGATGGCCCATGATGGATGAGAGCAAAACTCAAGGAATTTAGCCCCTTGTAGATCTAGAAGTTGCACTTGTCTTTTGCGCAACACGTAACTTTCTCATTTTCTCCTGGACTAGGGCAGCCACATCCCTTGACGACTTCAATTCCTGTGAAGGAAGCACAAAGCAGAATGATTATTTTTAAAAAAATACCAAAGAACAAACCTGTGGCTGTTGCTGAACAAAACGGTAAACCCACTTTTAACACATTCATGGATTCCCTCCCAGTAGGAAGGCTGGCTTCCATTCTCCTCTAATCAGTACTCAGGAGTCAATGAATAAAGAAGAGATTTCTGGGAAAGTCCCACGTTTTGACATGACTCAGGGGCAATTCCACCTTTCCTGGAAGTTTCATGGCTTCATCCATTTTCCCTCAATTCCAGAAGAAACCTGCAGCTCTCCCAGCATTTCCCTCCCCCTTTCTCTAAGGAAGTTTCCCCCTCCAGTCTGGGCTGCTTCTGGGATGGACGGGGCTCCCCAGTGCAAGCCCCCCTTTCCTTGCATTCCTTAGAGTGTCCGGCAACAGGCCATGACCACAAGGGAACCCAGGAAGGGCACAGACAGGTGCTACGTGACCTCCAACTCTCAGGTGCATTTGGGAGCTCTAGTTTGGGTTCAAGAAGAAAAGCTGTGAGAAAAGATAAGAACTGCACTGACTGATCAGATCATTACCTTTCCACGTTTTATAGCATGCCTCCGCATCTGAACAATTCTTAAAGGTATTACAAAGCAGTCTGGTGCAAGAATAACATAGAATGGGGTATCCTGAATGAAAGACATAAAATATAGAAATATTACTTTGATATTTATTTTTCTGATCTTGTCATCTTATTACATATTAGATGATAGATCTTTTCGTACTAAAGTCAGCTGTGAAAATTTCCCTAGAAAGATCAAATGGTCTAGAAATAGGAAACCTGAGTTCTAATCCCACTTCAGGCATGAAATCCATCTGGATAACTCTGGGCCAATCACCAGGAGACTGTGAGTTCTAGTCCCACCTTAGGCATAAAAGACAACTTAGTGACTTAGTTCTGAAGGAACTGGCAGATGAGATCTCAGAACCATTGAAGTACATCTTTCAAAGATCCTGAAGCACAGGGGAACTGCCAGAGGACTGGAAAAGAGCTGATGTAGTTCCCATCTTCAAAAAAGGGGAAAAAACACTGTTAGTCCCGGGTTTTTTGCCTCCTGGGACAGTTAGCCACCAGCCAATCAGCTAGTTGCCAATTCTGGCAGCCAGAAGCCAGCTTCATCCGAAGGAGTTTTTGTTTTGGGTGGGTATCCTAGCCTTAGAAAGAAAGAGAGAAGGAGGAAGGGGGGAGAGAGAGAGAGAGAGAGAGAGAGAAAGGGAAAGAGAGAGAAGGGAGACAAGAAAGAAAAGAAAGAAAAGAAAAGAAAGAACAGAAAGAAAAGAAAGAAAAGAAAAGAAAGAAAAGAAAAAAGAAAAGAAAGAAAAGAAAAGAAAGAAAGAAAGAAAGAAAGAAAGAAAGAAAGAGAAAGAAAGAAAGAAAGAAAGAAAGAAAGAAAGAAAGAAAGAAAGAAAGAAAGAAAGAAAGAAAGAAAAAAGAAAGAGGGAGGGAGGGAGGGAGGGAGAGAGGGAGAGAAACATGAGAGGAAGGAAGGACCATCTGGCACTAGACACAGCTTCAGTGGATGCTTTGAAATAGCACAGCAATGCTCTTGCTTAGCAAACAAAATTTTGGGCTCAATTGTCGTAACTCGAGGATTATCTCTGCCTTCCTCTGCATGGCTGCCTTGCCTAGTAAACTCCTTCCCTTTTCTGGGAATTTCTCCTCTGTGATAGAGGCACATCTAATTATATCCAGGTGATATAAGGTCTCTTGCTGGATCAGGGGGTTGGACTGGATGACCTCGGAGGTTCCTTCCAACCCTGGATTGCTGTGCTGTTTCAAAGCATCCACTGAAGCTGTGTCTAGTGCCAGGGTTTGTGGCCCTTCCTTCCTCTCCTTTTTCTCTCCCTCCCTTCCTACCCTCTTTCTTTCTTTCTTTCTTTCTTTCTTTCTTTCTTTCTTTCTTTCTTTCTTTCTCTTTCTTTTTCTTTTTCTTTCTTTTTCTTTCTTTTCTTCTTGTCCCCCTTCTCTCTCTCTCTCTCTCTCTCTCTCTCTCTCTCTCTCTCTCTCTCTCCCTCCCTCTCTTTCTCCCCTTCCTCCTTCCCTCTCTCTTTCTAAGGCTAGGATACCCACCCAAAACAAAAACTCCTTCTGGCTGCCAGCATTGGCAACTAGACGATTGGCTGGCGGCTAACTGTCCCAGGAGGCGAAAAGCCCAGGACTAACAGTGTGGCATCAAATGGGCCATGCCGAAGCATGTGGGACAGAGGGGCTGTGGCCGACTGGCCATGGCAAATGGATGGTGGCATGTCAGCCAAGGAAGAAAAACTAGAGGAGAATCCCCTGAGGTGGAAGCCTGACGGAGAAGCAGGCTCGGCCAAGGGTAGGAGGCAAAAAGTTCCATTCTGGATTAGAAGACCTCCAAGGTCCCTTCCAAGGCTGTTATTCTATCTGTTCTATCTATTTTGGTCTATTCACCCTCTCTCTGCCCATCCTACCTCACGGTGTTGTTGCTGTGGGGAAAATAGGAGGAAGGAGTATTAGGTTTCTTCGCTCCCTTGGGTCATTACAAAACTAAATAGCATTAGCACTTTTATACCGCTTCACAGTGCTTTACCGCCCTCTCTAAGCAGTTTATAGAGTCAGCCCCTTGCCCCCAACAATCCGTGTCCTCATTTTACCCACCTTGGAAAGATGGAAGGCCAAATCAACCTTGAAGGGGTGAAAATCAAACTACCAAACTGTAGGCAGTTTGCAGATTTACCCTGCAATATTGCATTTTAACCACTATCAAGAGCCTTGATAGTACAGTGGTCTAAAGCACCCTGTTATTAACCAGCTGCCTGCAATTACTGCAGGTTCAAATCTCACTAAGGCTCAAGGTTGACTCAGCCTTCCATCCTTTCTAAAGTAGGTAAATTGAGGACCCAGTTGTGGGGGCAATAAGCTGACTTTGTATAAATATACAAAAGGATGAAGGCTATTGCTTAGCGCATTGTAAGCCGCCCTGAGTCTCCGGAGAAGGGCAGCATATAAATCAAATTAAAAAAAAAACAAAGAAACTGTGCCATAATAGCTGGGATGAAAGCTGGGATTTAAAAAAAACAAAACCTAACCTCTTCTGAAACAAACCATAAAATAAAAGCAAATGGAAACCTAAGTGGCTGGTCTCTTTGTGGAAGCTAAGCAGGGTTGGGGTTGGTTAATCCTTGGATGGGAGACCCCCAAGGTTGTATGATAGTTTGAGGAATCTCAGAAATCCCATCAGCAACAACTAATCTCAGGTTGATGTTGAGGAATGTCAAGGCTTGACTTGAAGGAGGCATCACTGGTCACCTTTGGCCGTACCCTCTGAAATACTGAACGATGGCAAAGTCAGAGAGAGGTGAACGGAAACATTTTTCATCTCATTCCCTGCAGTAATCCCATGGCAGAACTCACTACGCAAAGGAACCTCTCCTTTCAGAGGCAGTCTACCCTAGGCTGCCAGCCTGGAACAGCCACTGTCTCAGCTATGGGCTTCTCGCCAGATGGAGAATCCCATTTTCCCCCTGAAGGCTCCCATGGACCTTCCTTAAGCAGAGCAAAACGGTGAGAAAGTCCCAACAACAGGATGGACCACAACCACCGTACCTCCCTCTTCCCCCTTGTTTTGGATTTGATTGCCACACAAGAGCAAAGCTCAGTGGCCCTACCTGGCTCCAGGTACACAAATGCCACCACCACCAAGGACAGCAGCAGAGTTTTCATCTTCCAATCTTCTCTTCAGCTTGCAAAGTGTAGCCCAGGATAGAAGCAGGCACTTATTTATACCCCTCTGAGATGGGGAGGCTGGATATCTAGGATTAAGAGAGAAGAACAGGGAGATTCAGGAGAAAAGGGAAGGGCAGGGGGTGTGGCCTTTTTGCCCCCGACACCAAAATGGAAACTGGATCAGATCATGTGACAATTCCTGTCTTCAAGGCGAACACTACCGTGCCGAGTGCAAAACCTGGGCACCTGGACAATTGGTGTCTCTTCCTGTATTTATACAAGATTATACAATCCTTACCTAAAACAAAATTAAATAAAATATCTCTCTGCAAAGTTCTGCACCTTCCTATTTTTTATTTCTACTTCAATTAACCAAGTGGGCAACTTCTCTGAGTTTTTTTTTATTTTACTTTTTATTTATTTTGTCAAGCATGTATTAGATAACAGATATAAGTATAAACATGATTATGACTACGTGAAATGGATATGAATAAAAACGGGACATTAAGACAGGGACGGTAGGCACGGTGATGCACTTATGCACACCCCTTACAGACCTCTTAGGAATGGGGTGAGGTCAACAGTAGACAGTCTAAGGTTAAAGTTTTGGGGGTTCCGGGAAGAGACCATAGAGTCAGGTAGTGCGTTCCAGGCATTGACCACTCTGTTGCTGAAGTCGTATTTTCTGCAATCGAGTTTGGAGTGGTTTACCTTAAGTTTGTGTCTATTGTGTGCTCGTGTGTTGTTGTGGTTGAAGCTGAAGTAGTCATTGACAGGTAGGACATTGTGGCAGATAATTTTATGTACTACGCTTAGGTCAGACCGAAGGCAGCGTAATTCTAAATTGTCTAATCCCAAAATTTCAAGTCTGGTGGCATAAGGTATTCTGTTGCGAGCAGAGGAGTGGAGGATTGTTCTCGTGAAATATCTCTGGACTCGTTCGATTATATTAATGTCCGATATGCAGTGCGGGTTCCAGACAGATGAGCTGTATTTGAGAATTGGCCTAGCAAATGTTTTGTATGCTCTAGTTAGCAGTACAATATTACCAGAAGAAGAAACTACACAAGATTAGGTTAACAACTCTTAATGTCTTTTTGGCAATGTTGTTACAGTGAGCTCTGGCACTTAGATCATTAGAGATGAGTACTCCAAGGTCCTTGAATGAGTGCGGGTCGTCTACTAGGTCATATCTGCCCAGGTTGTATTTTATGTTCTGATTTTTTTTGCCAATGTGTAAGACAGAGCATTTGTTGGTTTATATTTGGAGATGCCAATTGTTTGACCAAGGTCTTTTTGAAGGGTAGCAGCATTTTTGGTGGTGTTGAATAGGAGTATTACATCATTAGCAAAGAGAACACAGTTGCTTATAATATAATGGCAAAGGTCATTTATGTAAGTAAAGAGTGTTGGTCCTAAACCTTTGCCTTGGGGGACTCCACTGTTAACAGGTAAAGGATTTGATAGGGCGCTTCCTATTTTGACCATTTCTTGCCTGTTTGACAGGAACACAGCTATCCAATTATGCAGGACTCCAGACATGCCATAAGATTTTAGTTTTAGAGGAGGCCCTCTGAAGGCCAGAAACGGCCCATTTGCCAACTTCCAGTTTGCCTCCGATAGGGGTGGGGAAGGCCGTTTTTGCCCTCCCCAGACTCCTAGAAAGGCTCTGGAGCCTGGGGACAGCAAAAAACAGGCCTTCCCCACCATCCCCCGAGGCCCCTCAGAAGCAGCAAACAGCCTGTTTCCCTACTTCTGGTGGGCCCAGAAGGCCCGAAAATCAGCTGGCCAGTGCGTGCATGCATGCCGGAGCTGAGCTCACATGCCCACCAATATGGCTACATGTGCCACCTATGGTTCGCCATCACGGGTGTACGGTTTCCTGCTTGAGTGGGGGAGAGTTGGACTAGATGACCTATAAGGTCCCTTCTGACTCTGTTAATCTGTTAAATCTCACTCTGCTTTCCTTCAGACAAAGCCTCTGTTGTGATATACTGATTTTCGGTTCTACACAACTCATCGCATTTCCAAGATGAAAATGGAGGGAGACTGAAAAACAGTTTATGGATCCAGAATAAGTGGTCTCCTGCCTGAAGGATAGAAGGTGCATGATGGATTTAACATTAACCAAAAATAAAATTAAAAATACCCAGGCGTTTAGCATGGAAGGATATTACCTGAAATACAAACATGATTGTGTTGCAACTGTGAACTTTTTTAACAACGAACCAAATGAGAGAATGCCACGTCCCTGTTCACAGCTTATTCCCAGAGGCACGCTAATAGGGACAATACAAATAGGCAAATAATTTTGCACGGTGTGCAATGTTTGCCTTGCATAAGCAATGACAGGTGCACGTCTCTCTTAAGCCCCGTTGTATTTGGAGGTACACCAAGACTTTTTAGCCAAGGTTTAGTAGCTCAATCAGTCAACCAGAAACATCAAAATATGCACAAGGAGAGGGCAAGGGGAGAAACAGTGAGGTGGGGATATAACAGAATTTTAGTTGGTGCAGAGATCATACAATTCTTTGCATCTCATCCTCATTTTGAGCACAATGGTAATTTTCAAAGATTGCTGTTTAAGGTGTGCAAACTTTGCTTTAAATGAACAGTTGAAGTTCCTCCTTTAAGTTCTATTAAGCTTTGTAGTGGAGAAAGTCTGAAAATTAAAAGATTTGCTCCAAGTTCTTCCATGCAATTCTCAGTCAAAGCATGTTAATTGAATCAGTCACCTTGAATTAGAATTTAGAATATATTTTTTTTATTGGCCAAGTGTGATTGGACACACAAGGGATTTGTCTTGGTGCATGTGCTTTCAGTGTACACAAAAGAAAAGATACGTTCACCAAGAATCATAAGGTACAACATTTAATGATAGTCATAGGGTACAAATAAGCAATCAGGAAACAATATCAATATAAATCATAAAGATACAAGCAACAAAATTACAGTCATACAGTCATAAGTGGAAGGAGATGGGTGGTGGGAATGATGAGAAGATTAATAGTAGTGCAGACTTAGTAAATAGTTTGACAGTGTTTTTTTTATCAAGTTTTTTTTTTTTAGACAAACACACATACAAACATACAATGTATTTTCTTTGAACAGACTATTTTGCCAGTTCACAAATTTAGACAGTATTTAGTCGTTTCAATTTAAATTTACAATTTCTATATTTCCTTTTTGCCGTATTCATTTCTCATCTATTTTTTAAGAACCAATATTACCCATCATTCTCATCTCTAATCTTAATTAAATTCAGTTTTTTCCCTTCTATTCTATAATATACCCCTTCCCATTGTCTTCTATTTGTATATCTTTCCTCACTTTGGTTAGTTATGTAATGTTACAGTAGTTTAATTCTTATGATAATAATAAATCCGCTTATTTTATAACATACATTTCCTTCGATAATACAAATCCAACATTTTAATATAGATCAGTTAGTTATATAACTATCTTTTAAATATATATTAATCAATATAAACATGAATATTCCAGTTATTTCCATACAATCCAATTCCTTACAAATCAATTAATTATAGCCAATTCTGCTTTCAACATAATATACAATTGGAAATATTTCAATTATTACAATTAATCATTTCTACTTTCTTCACATTATAGAATTAAAGAATTAAAAATATTCCAACCATTATAGTTTCCCTAGTTAACTTTAAAATATTCTAGCTGTTATCGAAGCCACAACTTAATCCTTTCTACTTTCACCACCATATACCATTAAAGGTATTTCAATTGTTACAATTTAAACTTATTCATATTTCTTTAAAAAAATGAAATAAAAGAAAACAAAGCTTATCATTATCTAAGTTTCAAAGATACAATACAAATATTCCAATTATTATTCACTTCATTTTTGCAATCATATGGTTTCCCATTTTTTTACTACAATTCATATTTCAATTCTAAATACATATAGCATCTTTCTCTGTCATTTCTTTTTCTCCCTTCCCATTTTTATTTTTACCTTTTTCTTTCCCCTTTTTTTCTTTTGTACTTTGAAATCTTGAGCTCTCCTCTTTTGCCCTAAATTTCCCATTGTTTCCCATCACTTTTCTCCTTTTCTTACTTCCCCATTATTTATCCCACTGTTTATCCCAGTGTAATCATTCTGTGTTTCACAAATCTGAACTCTTCTATTTTGCCCTGCATTTCCTGTTGTTTCTCATCCTTTTCTTCTCTTTTTTTTCTTTTCACTGTTAATCCCAGTGTAATCATTTAAGGTTTTTTTGTGTTCTTTCTATTTCTTCCTTCTCTCCTTCTTTGTCTCTTTCTGCCTTTTCTGTTTTTTTCCATTGTTAATCCCAATGTAATCTCTAAAAACCTCCTTTTTATTATTACTATCCATATATTCAATTAGTTTTCCAAAATTAATCTCATTATCTTTATCTTCTTCTTTGTTTTCAGTTTCTGTGTCTTGCTTCTCCATCTTTGTTTCCTTGTCAGCTTGAACATGCTCTCTCTCAGTTTTTGGATCCTCGAGTTTCGATTCTCCATGTAGCATCGTAATTATTCCTCTTATTTCCACTTTCCAGGATGAATACATCATTTCCATCATTTCCCTAATTTCCTGTGCCATTTTATTCTTTCTATATTAGTATTGTTCCAGATTTAAAAGTTATGTTGTTTTCCTTTTTTTCCCCCCAAAGTCAAGCTGCTTGCAGACAAAGCAATCCTCCCCAAAAGTTCTCACGGCTATTATCACTGATATAGTTCAAAGTTTTCCAAAATGAAGATTCCAAATTGCAATGCTCTTTTTTCTCCTGAAGATGTTTCTCTAGAATCCACAATTCTCTTAATTGTTTAACAGAGGGTCCATTTTGTATCAATCTTTGTCAACAATCTAGCTCCTTTTTTCTTCTTTTTAACTTTAAAAATACCAAATCAGTTTTATAGTCCAGTCCAAATTAAATAATACTTTTCCCCTCTTTTTTTTTTTTTGTTTAGGTATAAAGCACTTCAGTTGCAGGGCTTAATATCCAATGGTCTTTTCTTTTTCTTAGTCTTCAACAAGAAAGGATCTATTTATTTTCTTTCCAATCCTTTAGCCAGTTTTGGGGTTGTTTCTTCTAATTCTTAAAATTTTCCAGTTAATTTTATTCAAAAAATCAATTCTCTTTTCGGGTTTTTGTCCCTTTAAATTCCGCTTACATCCTCTTTTCTTCCCCCATGCCTGTTAGCTGCTAGTTTTATGCTGGAGGTTTCAGGTTTTTAAATATTTTTTTTTTGTTGTTATTTCACCTGCTCAATACTTAGTCCAGTTGCCTCAGCTTCTTGACAGCCGCAATGGCTGCCGCCTCCACCGCCGAATCGGAGAAAGATTCCTCTGACCTACATGGAACTTGCCTGTTCCTCTTGGTCTTCCAAGGTGCCTCTCTTTCTTCCCTGTCCCTACAGGACGGTTCTGGTCTGAAGACCCCTCAGCAGTGGTTCGTCAGTCCGGGTTTTTGTGGAGCTCATCAAAGCCCGCTAATTCCCCGACTGTCTTGCCACGATGTTTCCGGTCAAGTCATAGTTTGACAGTGTTGAGGGAATTATTTGTTTAGCAGAGTGAGGGCATTCGGGAAAAAACTGTTCTTGTCTCTAGTTTTTCTGGTGTGCAGTGCTTTATAGCGTCGTTTTGAGGGTAGGAGTTGAAACACTTTATGTCCAGAATGTGAGGGGTCTGTAAATATTTTCCCAGCCCTCTTTTTGACTCGTGCAGTATACAGGTCCTCAATGGAAGGCAGTTTGGTAGCCATTGTTTTTTCTGCCATTCTAATTATCCTCTGAAGTCTGTGTCTGTCTTGTTGGGTTGCAGAGCCAAACCAGACAGTTATAGAGGTGCAGATGACAGACACAATAATTCCTCTGTAGAACTCCTTGGGCAGTTTGAGCTTTCTGAGTTGGTGCAGAAAGAACATTTTTTGTTGAGCTTTTTGGATGATGTTTTTGATGTTAGGTGTCCATTTTAAGTCTTGAGATATGATAGAACCTAGAAACTTGAAGGTCTCTACTGTTGATACTGTGTTGTCTAGTATTGTAAGACGTGGTAGTATAGGAGGTTTTCTTCTAAAATCCACCACCATTTCTACGGTTTTGAGTGTATTTAGTTCAAGATTATTCTGGTTGCACCACAAGGCTAGTTGTTCAACCTCCTGTCTGTATGCAGATTCATCGTTGTCTTGAATGAGAAAGGGCTTTAAAGCACTGTGATGCTATGGCTATTGCTAGAGAGACCATCATATTTCTGTTCAATTCATCTTCACTTAAGATCACCATAACAAATTGCTCTCCAAGATGTGCAAACTTTGCCTTGAATGAAAAGCTGAAATATTTTTCTGAACTTCCATTAAGCTTGGAGAGACACAAGGTCTGAGAATTAAAACATGTGCTCAAATATTGCAATAATCTTGGATGGGAGGCCACGAGGGCATGAGTGACTCTGACAAGGGTCTCCTGGCCCAGAGATTGACTCAACTGCTGTACCACTAAAGGGTGGCCAAAGATCCTCCCTACCTGCTCTTCCAGCAGGAGCTGTGAATCCAGGAGGACCTTCAGGTTATGCAGAGGATCCATTTAAGACAGTGTCATCCCATCCGGAACCCAAAGTGGAAAATCCCCAACATGCGCAGGATCAACCATACAAGGCCATTGAGAACTTCTAATGAAGTCCTCCTCTAGGTCTCCTCCTTCAAGGAGGTGAGTCTCCACAGATGGGATAACTTTTTTCCATGGAGGAACCCTATTGTTGAGTTGTTATTTCTAGAAGTGGCTTAGGTCCAGGGTACTTGTAGGACCATCTCCTACCTGCCTCCCACCGTCCTGTCCGCTCACACAGGGCTGCCCTCCTCAGGGTACCATCGACCAGACAATGTTGGCTGGCAACATCCAGGGGTAGACTATTCTCTGTGGGCGCTCCTGTTCTCTGGAATGAGTTACCCACCGAGCTCCGGACGACGTCTGATCTCCGCTCCTTCCCTTGAGGCCTAAAGACTTGGCTGTTTCAACAAATGGGCTGATTCTGATTCTTGGGTTTTATTATTTATTTGTCCCTGCTTTAATTGGTTTTAATTAGGATTTTCCTTCATTATTGTATGTTTTAACTTGTGTTCGCCGCCCTGAGTCTTTTGGGAGAAGGGCGGCATATAAATATTTGTAAATAAATAACTGACAGGTGTCATAGCATTTTTTTTAGCATCAAATGAAGAGCTTTTTAATTTCCTGAGGATTTTAAATTGGCTCCTAATTGAATTTTAATTCATTCAGTTGTCTGATGAACTTCTTGGGAGCTACCTAGTTTATATCTTGCATTTATTTTGCATTTCATTTTTATCTGCTTTTACTCAAATTGTATTTTGAGGTGTTTTTAGTGTAAACTGTCCAGAGGGTTTTGGCTATAGGGTAGTTAAACATTTTAATAAATAAAGAGGTAGACAAAATAATTCTTTCTTTCTAGAAGCATTTCACATCTTAAGATATCTTCATGCACTTCCCCAAATGTGTTATGCTAGTTTATCTACTTCCTTGGGATTTGCAACATTTAGGTGTAACACAATATGTCACTCAAGTTTCCATCAGACAAAGCATCTTTGTTCTGATATACTGATTTTTGTTGCCTACAGCTTAGTGCATCATGCAGTCTTTCCAGGATGTGGCTTAGATGAAAATCGAGGGAGATTCAGAGTGAGTTTATGGATCCAGAATAACAGAGTTGGAAGGGACCATGGAGGTCTTCTAGTCCAACCCTCTGCTCAAGCAGAAGACCCTATAATATTTCAGACAAATGTTTGTCCAGTCTCTTTTTCAAAGCCTCCAGTGATGGAGCACCCACGGCTTCTGAATGCAAACTTTCCCATTGGTTAATTGTTCTCACTGTTAGGAAATTTCTCCTTCGTTCTAGGTTGCTTCTCTCCTTGGTTAGCTTCCATCCGTTGTTTTTTTGTCTTGCCTTCTGGTGCTTTGGAAAATAGGTTGACCCCCTCCTCTTTGTGTCAACCTCTCAAATATTAAAACACTGCTTTCATGTCACTCCTAGTCCTTCTTTTCACTGGGCGAGCCAAACCCAATAATGGATGGAAACTAATCAAGGAGAGAAGCCACCTGGAATTAAGGAGAAACTTCCTAACAGTGGGGACAATTAACCAGTGGAACAGCTTGCCTTTAGGAGTTGTAGGTGCTCCATCACTGGAGGTTTTTATGAAGACACTGGACAGTCACTTGTCTGAAATGGTATAGGGTCTCCTCCTTGAGCAAGAGCTTGGACTAGAAGATCTCCAAGGCCCCTTCCCTCTCTATTCTGATTAAAATCTGTGGGTATAACCTCAATGAGTTAGGAGGAAGAATGGAGGATTTGCAGCTTGTGTAGCATTACCTGATGGCTCAACCTTTAAAAAAATTAAAAATATCTATTGGGTTAGTGGCAAAAGGTACTATCTGGAACACAATCATGGTGGTATTGCAACTGTGACATTTTTTTAACCAGGAACCAAATGAACGAATGCCACGTCTCTGTTCATCACCTATGCCAGTAGGTATGCTGAGAGGAACAATATGGACAATACAATAATTTTGCATAGTGTGTAGTGTTTGCATTGCATAAGCAAAGAAGAGTAAACAGCCCTCTTAAGCTCTGTTGTGTTTGGAAGTCCACCAAGACTACTTTTAAGCCAAGGGCTTTTATCTCAATCAGTCAATGTGAAGCATCAAAATATCCAAAATCACTATAAGTGTGGCAGATATAATAGAATCTTAGTTGTCAGAGAAATCATATAATTCTGTGCATCTCAACCTCACTTAAGAGCACAAGGATAATTGTAAAAAATTGCTGTCCAAGATGTTCAAACATTGCCTTGATTTAACAGATATAACTTTTGTCTTAAGCTCCCTCAAACTTGGAAATACCCAGAGACTGAGAATTAAAACATTTGCTCAAAGTTCTTTGATATATTTCTGACCCACAGCATGTTAGATGAATCAATCAGGTTGACACATCAAAATATGAACAGAAAAAAGCAGCTGGATAGGTCCTGTTTGGATCAAAACAATCAGAGGTGGGGAGAATGAATTTAAACACTTTCACCCTTAATCTGTTGGTGGGATCATCAGGAGCTCCAAAATAATGGAGTAACAGAGTTGGAAGAGATCCTTGAAGTCTTCTTGTCCAACTCCCTCCTCAAACAGGAGACCTTATAATATTTCAGATGGTCAATCTTTTTTTTAAAACTGCACCCACAACTTCTGGAGGCAAGCTGTTGCCTTAATAAATTGTTCTAGCTGTCAGAAAATTCATTCTTATTTGTAGGTTGGTTTTTTCTTTGATTAGTTTCCATCCATTGCTTCTTGTTCTGCTTTCAGTTGCTTTGGACAACAGGTTATCCCCCTCTTCTTGGTTGTTGGAGCCCCTCAGATATTGGAAGACTGCTATCATATCACCCCAAGTCCTGCTTTTTATTAGACTAATTGGGAGGCTTCTATTCCTCTGCAGGGCAGCAAGGAATGCACAAACCTAAACGAGGAGGCCAGAATTGGGTACTAAGGTGATGCCTCTGAGGGTATAAAAGGACGCCATACCTTCCCCAAGGTGTGGCTATCTCCTCGCATGCATTGTATCTCTATGCTCTGGATATAGTCCCACCCGGTATTTTGTTTTTGGCCATAAATAAAATCTGCTTCTTTTTGCAAGCCTCGTCTTGAGTCTCTCTCTTTGGCATTCTGGTGACTCAAGTATATTTTGGGACCTTACAGTATTTATATTAAATGTTTTCATAAATAAATAAATAGGTAGATAAAATAATTTTTCTGTGTTTTTAGCAGCATTTCATATCTTATGTTATCTGCATATCCCCAAATGAATTATCCTACTTCATCTACTTCCTTGGGATTTGCAACATTTATGTGTAACACAACATGCCATTCTGCTTTCGGTCAGACAAATTATCTTTCTTGTGATCTACTGATTTTCAGTCTTTCAGTGATGGGGCTTCAATGACAATAAAGGGAGAGGCAGAATGAGTTTATGAATCTCAAAATCAGTGATCTACTGCTTGAAGGACAGAGTGTGCATGATAGATTTAATGTTAATAAACGAAATTAAAAATATCCAGCAGAATAAATGATGCGGTCTGGAATACGAACATTAGTTGTCTTGCAATTGTGAACATATTTTTCACAAGGAATCAAATGAGTGAATGCCACGTCCCTGTTCACAGCTTATTCCTGGAGGCATGCTAATAGGGATGATACGGATAGTTTTATAGCACATAATTTTGCACTGTGTGCAATGTTTGCCTTGCATAAGCAAAGACAGGTGCACACATCTCTCTTAAGCCCAGTTGTATTTGGAGGTACACCAAGTCTTTTAAGCCAAGACTGAGTAGCTCTATCAATAGAATAGAATAGAATAGAATTACAGAGTTGGAAGGGACCTTGGAGGTCTTCTAGTCCAACCCCCTGCCCAGGCAGGAAACCCTACACTACTTCAGACAAATGAAGAGCCTGGTGGCGCAGCAGACTAATAGCCTGTTATTATCATCCAGCTGCCTGCAATTACTGCTAGTTCGAATCTCCCCAGGCTCAAGGTTGACTCAGCCTTCCATCCTTTCTAAGGTGGGTAAATTGAGGACCCAGATTATGGGGGCAATAAGCTGACTTTGTATAAAAAAATATACAAAAGAATGAAGGCTATTGCTTAGCGCATTGTAGGCCGCCCTGAGTCTCCAGAGAAGGGTGGCATATAAATTAAATTAAAAAAAAATAATAGTTATCCAACATCTTCTTAAAAATTTCCAGTGTTGGAGCATTCACAGCTTCTGGAGGCAAGTTGTTCCACTGATTAATTGTTCTCACTGTCAGGACATTTCTCCTCAGTTCTAAGTAGCTTCTCTCCCTGATTACTTTCTTTTCTTTTCTTTTCTTTTCTTTTCTTTTCTTTTCTTTTCTTTTCTTTTCTTTTCTTTCTTTCTTTCTTTCTTTCTTTCTTTTATTAAATTTATATACCACCCTACTCCCGAAGGACTCAGGGCGGTGAACAGGCACAAAATAAAATACATAGATACAAAAGTTAGAAACATAATTAAAATCAGATTAAATAATTTAGCCCGAGACAATTAAAAATCCCAATAATTTAAAATAGATTAAAATTTCAATTTAAAAGAATTTTAAAACAGGGGAGAAAATTAGGCCAGGCCAGTTTGCTGGAATAGGAGAGTCTTAAGAGCACGGCGGAAATTGCGCAGATCCGGGATCCTCCGTATCTCTGGGGGGAGCTCGTTCCAGGTAGTGGGTGCCCCCACAGAGAAGGCCCTCCCCCTGGGGGCCGCCAGTTGACATTGTTTGGCTGACGGCACCCAGAGGAGCCCCTCTCTATGAGAGCGTACCAGCCGGTGGGAGGCTGCTTGTGGTAGCAGGCGGTCCCGTAAATAACCAGGTCCTAAGCCATGGAGCACTCTAAAGGTGATAACCAAAACCTTGAAGCACACCCGGAAGACCACTGGGAGCCAGTGCAGCTCGTGCAGGAGAGGTGTCACACGGGAGCGCCATGTTGCTCCCATAACCACCCATGCGGCCGCACTCTGCACCAGTTGGAGCCTCTGGGTGCTCCTTAAGGAGAGCCCCATGTAGAGAGCGTTACAGTAGTCCAGGTGGGAAGTGACGAGGGCATGAGGGACTGTGTGTAGGGAGTCCCGATCCAGAAAGGGACGCAACTGGCGAATCAGGTGAACCTGATGAAAAATCCTCCCGGTCACGGCCATCAAGCGCTCTTCTAAAGACAGCCATGAATCCAGGAGGACACCCAAGTTGCGAGCCCTCTCTGTGGGGGCCAGCGATTCACCCCCAATAGTCAGCGATGGCATCAACTGACTATATCGGGACGTCAGAAACCACATCCACTCAGTCTTGGATGGGTTGAGCCTGAGCCTGTTCCTCCCCATCCAGATCCGCACGGCCTCCAGACACTGGGACATCACTTCAAGGGCATCGTTGGGGTGGTCCGGGATGGAGATGTACAGCTGGGTGTCATCAGTGTATTGGTGGTACTTCACCCCAAAACCACAGATGATCTCGCCCAGCAGCTTTACATAAATGTTGAACAAAAGAGGCGAGAGGACCGACCCTTGTGGCACCCCACATATGAGGGGCCTCGGGGTCGACCTCTGCCCCCCTGCCAACACAGACTGCAACGGGTCAGAGAGAAAGGAGGAGAACCACTGTAATACAGTGCCCCCCACCACTAACTCTTCCAACCGGTGCAGCATGATACCATGGTCAATGGTATCAAAAGCCGCTGAGAGGTCTAATAGGACCAGGACAGAGGAGCAAACCTTGTCCCGAGCCCTCCAGAGATCATCAACCAATGCGACCAATGCCATTTCCGTGCTGTACCCAGGCCTGAAGCCCGACTGGAACGGATCCAGATACGTTGTTTCATCCAGGTACTGGGGGAGCTGTTGCGCAACCACACTCTCAACAACCTTCGCAACAAAACGAAGGTTGGAGACAGGACAATAATTAGCCAACACTGCGGGGTCCACGGACAGCTTCTTGAAGAGAGGCCTCACCACCGCCTCTTTCAAGGCGGGTGGGAAGTCACCCTCACCCAATGAAGCATTTATAATCCCCTGGAGCCAGCCTCGCGTCACCTCCTGGGAAGCCAGCACTAACCAGGAAGGGCATGGGTTCAATAAACATGTGGTCGCATTCAGTCCACCCAGAATCCTGTCCACATCATCAGGGGTCACAGGATCAAACTCATCCCAGGTAACATTCTCAAGACCTGCCTCAGTCATCCCTCCTGGAACCACCCAGTCGGAGTCCAGATCTTCCTGAATCTGAGTGATTTTGTCATGCAGATATTGAACAAAATCCTCAGCTCTACCCTCCACCCATTGCTTCTTGTTCTACTCTCAGGTGCTTTGGAGAATAGTTTGACTCCCGCTTCTTTGTGGCAACCCCTGGATATGTCTAGTTTAATGAAAAGAAGGACTAGATGAGACACGATAGCAGTGTTCCAATATCTCAGGAACTGCTGGCAGGGTGAACAGAATTAGAATCTACCAACAAAAATTCCGTTAAATTCCCCCACCCCTTTGTTTCTCCCTACTGCCCACTCTCTATGTATGTTTTCATGCTTTGCATTGACCGACTGAGCTAATAACCCTTGCCTCAAAATTAGTCCTGGTGCAGTTCCGAATACAACTGAGTTTAAGAGAGATGTCTGCTTTTCTCTGCTTATGCAATGTAAACACTGCACACCGTGCAAAATTATTATATTGTTATTATCATCCCTCTTAGTATGCTCCCAGGCATAAGGGATGAGACGTGTCATTCATTAATTTGTTTCCTGGTTTAAAAAAAAAAAGCTATGTCAGGTGTGCTTCCTTCAAAGTCCAGGAAAGAATGACCCAAACTCCATGTTTTATAGAGAAAGCCAAAGCAGTAAAAGCGGAGGCTGACAGAAAGGTACTTTTACTAGAAAATGAAGTGATCACAACCAAGGGAAAGCAGAATCTAAGGCAACAAGTGTGAAAATTGCATATAGAAAGCATCCCCTCCCACTGTCCACCGTAAATCATCCAATCCAAAGGTCTCCCAGGGGACAGGTGGAAGCACACGTCTGGCAGCGTCATCAATCAGGAATGCCACGACCGTTGACCCGATAGCAGCTTCAAAGATACAGTCCAGTGGCTTAAGTATTGCTTTCGATTCCTCCAGATTCCTCCAGCACGGTCCCCCTCCCATGCTACCTAGCTCTCCCCCCTCCCGTTACTATGGCAGCCAAAACAGTAAAGGTGGAGGCTGACATTCGGCCCCTCTGCAGAAAAGATGTTAGTCCTAAACAGGGAAAGAGAAAACAAAACAACACAGAAATTAGGGTTTATCAGGATATTTGGTGTGAAACAACTGTACTTTCTTTGACGCCCGGACATCACATTTATTCACCCATTCAGTTTGAGATAATGGGAAATGCTTCCAGGCCACCAGATACTGCACTTTACCGTGATGCTTCCTAGAGTCCAAGATTTCCTTAACTTCAAAATGTTGTTCCCCTTCTATCAGTATGGGGAGCGGAGGAGAGTCCTGGTTCGGACGCAAAGGGGACGAATGTTCCGTTTTCAGCAAGCTAACATGAAACACAGGATGGATTTGTCTCAAATTTTTGGGCAATTCCAATTCAACTGTGACTGGGTTGATGAGTCTAGTGATTGAGAAAGGGCCCACATACTTGGGTCCGAGCTTTTTTGATTTCTGGGAAGTCTGTAAATATTTGGTGGAAAGATAAACCATATCACCCACTTTGTAAGCGTGTGCCGGGCACCTCTTTTTGTCAGCTTGGGCTTTATGTGCTCGGTGTGCGTCATCTAAAGCTTTTCGAGTTACTGCCCAAGTACCCCGTAGCTATTCAATCCACTCAATTAAAGAGGGGTTCTGTGGGTTATCCTGTGGTAGCTCTGGGATTGGCACAAACTCTTGGCCAGAGGCCACCTTAAATGGAGTGAAACCGGTGCTGCTATGTATGGAGTTATTATTCGCCACCTCTGCAAATGGCAATAAGTCCACCCAGATGTCTTGCGGGTAATTTATGTAACATCTCATGTACTGTTCTAACACGGCATTGGTTCTCTCACAAGCCCCATTTGTCTGGGGGTGGTGGGTGGAGCTTAACCCCTGGGTGGAGCCTATTAACATTAAAAACTCCTTCCAAAAGTTGGAGGTAAATTGCACACCCCTGTCCGAGATTATACGTTTTGGAGCCCCATGTAATCGATAAACATGTTGAATAAACAATTTTGCAAGGGTTTTAGCTGAAGGGATTTTAGAACAAGGGATGAAGTGCACTTGTTTGGAAAATCCGTTACTGCCCAAATGACTGTGCACCCCCCCACTCTCCGGCAGGTCTACAATAAAATCCATGGATATCTCTTTCCAAGGGGCATTTGGCCTTGCCAGACTCTGAAGTAAACCAGGTGGCTTCCCCGGAGGTCTCTTAGCTGAGGCACACACCGGACAGCTAGCTACATATGCCTCTATGTCCTTTTTGAGTGCAGGCCACCAGAATTGTCTTTTAACGAGATGTAGAGTTTTAACAAATCCAAAGTGTCCCGCTGCCTTGGCATCATGAGTGTGCTGCAACACTGCTACTCTTAAACTGGCCGGAACATACAATTTGGCCCCAATTCAAGCTAGTCCATCACGGAGTGTACATTCATTCGAGTGGGTTCGAAACCACTAGTTAGTTTTTAGAGCTTCTTGTAGTTTCTGAAGCAAATCACCCGAGAGGGCTGGATCGGCCCTCGTCTGCACTCTGGTAATCACTGGCGCTGCTAATTTTGTCGAAGGGATGATAGGCCGAACCACTTCCTCCTTGATGCTGTTGTATTGAGGCAATCTGGAAAGTGCATCCGCCATGAAGTTCTTTCCACCAGGAAGGTAGCGAAGAGTGAAATTAAAATGGTTGAAGTGCTGAGCCCAACGAACTTGCTTTGGTGACAGTTTACGCGGTGTTTTCAAAGCCTCCAGGTTTTTATGGTCAGTCCAAACTTCAAAAAGATGCTTAGCTCCTTCAAGAAATTGTCTCCACATTAACAATGCCCATTGCACTGCAAAAGCTTCCTTCTCCCATATGGCCCATCTCCTTTCAGTCTCTGACAATTTGCGGGACGTATAGGCACAGGGTTGTAATTTCCCTTCTGCATTCTTTTGCAGAAGTACTGCTCCTACTGCCACGTCGCTCACGTCAGCCTGTACTACAAAAGGCTCTTTCATGTCCAGATGTTTGAGGACTGGTTCAGCAGCAAACAACCGTTTCAACTTTTTGAATGCCGCCTGACAGTCCATAGTCCATTCAAGGGCCCGTGAGGGCTTTGGCCTTATTTCAGCTTTTATTTTCAGAAGATTTGTTATTGGCAGAGCGATTTTGGCGAACGAGGGGATAAACTGTCTATAGAAGTTAGCAAATCCCAGGAAACTCTGTAGTTGTTTGCGGGTGCGTGGCATGGCCCATTCCAATACAGCCCGAACTTTTCCAGGGTCCATCTCTATTCCCTCATGCGATATGCGATATCCAAGATAGTCAATTTTGCTTTGGTGGAACTCGCACTTAGAGAGTTTGGCATATAGTTCAGCAGCCCTGAGCTTTTTCAGGACAGTTCGCAACAATTTCACATGATCGTCCGTGTTCTCAGAGTAGATAAGGATGTCATCCAAGTATACCAACACCCCCTTATACAGGTGCTCATGCAGTACTTCGTTAATCAATTGCATGAACACAGCAGGGGCTCCCTGTAGTCCAAACGGGAGCACTCAAAACTGGAAACACCCCAGTGGGCAACTAAATGCTGTTTTCCATTCAACCCCCTCCTTAATTCTCACTCTGTAGTATGCCTCTCGTAAGTCCAGTTTGGTGAAAATTTTCCCCTTTCCTAAATGTGCTAGCATGTCCTTCATGAACGGCAGGGGGTAAACGTTTTCCACGCAAATAGCGTTGAGATTCCTATAATCAACTATCAAACGAAAGGAGCCATCTTTCTTTTCCCAGAACAATACCGGCGCCGCCACCCTTGGTCTGGCTAGTTGGCTAAAACCTCATTCTAGGTTTTTATCAATGAAGTTTCGCAATTCCCCTAGTTCTCGAAGGGTCATGGGGTAGATCTTTGGCTTAGGGAGCTTCACCCCGGGGAATATTTCAATGGTACAGTCCATAGCTCTGTGGGGGGGCAGCACTTTGGAATCTTTTCCTCCCCTTCGATGTGGCCTATTGCCACTTCCACCCTTTCATGTTCTACTCCGTCCTCCAGGGGGGTTTCTTCCCTCTCTAGTCTCAGTTTTCCAGTGCGAATGCGCAAAACCCCCGTCTTCCAGTTAACACGTGGGTTCCATCTATGGAGCCAGGGCAGTCCAAGTATGAGGGGTCGTTCCATGCCAGGGGCCACAATAAAACTGAGGGTCTCTACCTGATCCCCCAATTGCATTTCAATGGGTTCGGTCACAAAGCTGTCTGGGCCCCCTCCTGCAATCGATCCATCCAACTGACAGAACGCAATGGGCCTTTTTAACATTTTTAGCCTCAGGCCCATTTTCTCCACCACTTTCGGGCTGATTATGCACCTGGTGCACCCAGTGTCAGCCCCACTTGGAACCACTTGGACACCCAGAGTCTAATAGGGCTAACATCTGTGCATGTGCCCCTGTGGACAGCACCCTTATTTCTATGGGGATGAGCATGGGGCCTCAGTGTGACTCACCAGATCATCGGAGTCAGAGTTGGAGTCCGTCCCGCTGTTGTCCGTGGTGCTCAGAGTTCCCATTCACCCTGGTTTCGGGGAGCGAACTCAACGACTTCTCCTTTCAGGGCAGTTTTGTGAGTTTTTGCGGGTGCTTTGTCAGCCTTCTTTGGTCCCGAGCCGGTAGATTTTGGCACTGGCTTGGAGAAACA
>NW_027257349.1:0-25769 GCF_029215685.1 Pituophis catenifer annectens
CCCTTATTAAAGGCCATTGGAGAAGACAACTGTGAAGTATGAAATCAGGGTCAGTAAGAAAACAAGATTCTCAAAAAGACAGCTTTCTGTGCTCTTTGATCATCATTGCTTGTGATCTGTCACAGGAGCTGGCCAAAAGTATATTGTCCTTTGGATAGAAAAATTAGTTTAAAAATAGTTGATATAAGTAAATGACAAAATTATTAACTTATGGAATGTAGAAAAGCATTTTATTTTGATTGGCTGCCTTCCATAATAGTAGAAGTCAAAATTATCCAAGGAAACCAAGTGAATGTAGCTTCAAATGACAAATAACTGCTGGATTGCTGCTAGACACCAAGAGTGGACTGAGCAATGGGCTGATGCAGGAAGCTATTGTTGGTTGATTTGGGTGGATTTTGCTGCTAGATGCTTTTTGCTGCTGGGTCTTCTACTCTTCTACTCCTGGGTGTCTTTACTATTGCCTGGTTCCTTCTATAGCATCTACTTTATTTTCCTTGTAGGAATCTGGGACTTTGGACATGTGAATGGTGTGTGTGTGTGTGTGTGTGTAGGGGGGGGAACAGTAACGTGGCAGGTTATTATGGATTCCTTTCCCCTGTGAAGGCCATTTTACCTGCCCTCTGGGATACATAGCTACCTTGAGATGGAAGGCAGAATGAAGGAAGAAAAACTTGAAATCATCTGTTCTGAGTGCCTTTGTGAATACACTGATGCCTTCTTCTGGGTGAGAGCCAGGGGAGAAATTGGTAGGCTGAATGAAAGGACCCTCTAGCAGCAAGTGGTGGCAGCAGAGGAGAGAACCTATGTGTGTTTACTATATGAATATGATTTAATGTATGTGTGAGTATGGTAGTATACAGGGGTGGTTCTACTTACCTTTACTACCGGTTTGCAACGGGATCATGCGTGCTCGCTTGCTTTGCTTGCGTGCGCACCAAGCTTCTGCACATGTGCAGATCATCTGTGACAACATCCGGGTGAGCGGGTGGAGCCTGCCTCCAGTTTTACTACCGGTTCGCAAGAACCGGTCTGAACCGGGGGCAACCCACCACTGGTAGTATATGGGTACGGGGTGCTCTGTTGGGCCTGAGAAATGGTGAAGCTAAAGTGCCTTGGGATGTCCTGCTTCCCCTCCCAGGAATGGATAGGGAGGACCCTGGGTGGCCCCTGTTCCTGTTTGGTGGGGGGTTGCTTCTGGAGATGGAGCTGCCATTGGGGTGGTAGGGGACAGTTATTGAAATATGGTGGTGTCAGGAATGGGGAGATATTATAGGACAGAGGGAGTGGGTGGTTCTCAGCGTAACTGTTGTCTTACATCAATTTTGTGTTCCAGCAATTTGATCTCAATCCCGGTACCCTATCAGCAGACCTTTAGTAGCTTTGGCCTCCAGCTGCTGCTACTGAATGTCAAGTTGGTCTTGGTCTGTTGCTGTTGTAGCATTCTCCCTGCTACATAGCAACCATCCCTGAGGACTCAATTTCTGGGTTGGCAGTGGAGGTCCCCAGACTTATGGTTCTGGGAGATTTCAATCACCTTTCCCTAGTGGCTAAGGTGTTTATTACTATCAAGACATCCATGAGTCTTCCTTAGATCATCCAGAGCCTGACATGGGATAGTGGTAATATTTTGTCAAAACAGTAGTTATATGATTTGAACTTGTGGACGTTTTTTGGTGTCTCCTTGTCATGATCATATCGTGTCCTGATTTGGATACTCTAATGCCATTATATATTTCAAAGGAAGTTGGAAGTTGTTAGATATTAACAGGGTAGTTTTCTCTCTGGTCCACTGTTTGGGTGAGAAGGATGTTTAAATGTGATTGGCCGAGCTCCCTGACAACCCTCTATATAAAGGCTGGCTGTTAGAGGGACTGGCTGCTGGATTGTAAATAGTTGCTGAATAAAGAGCTGTCTGAAGCCTGTCTCCAGTCTCTTCAATCCACCTATCTAACACTGGCAATGAAGGTGGGATACCGAAGAAAACACTAAGACCAAAAAAAGCTGACAACAAAACAATCCAGCCCGGCGGCAAACATGAATGGCAGCCATCTTGCGCGCCAAATTCAAATGCTCAGAACTGCGGCAAGCATGTCTGCGTTCCACCCACCGGCTCCGTTCGACCCAGCAAAGGAGAAATGGGGCGCTTACATGATGAAGTGGAGGCAAACGATTTCCTTGGACTTTCGGACAACAGGAAAAGAACACTGTTCCTGAACCACTGCAGGCACAACGTGTTCGACACCATTGAATCCCTGTCTGAACCAACTCCAGTACAACCCGTACCGTGGCAAGTGCTACAAAATGCACTAAAAACACACTGTGCTCCTGCCCCATCAAAGACGGTGAGGCGCTACAAATTCCGGCACCGAATGCAGCAGGACAGAGAATCTATCAATCAATTTGTTGCTGCACTACAAAAAGTCGCTGCCCACTGTGAGTTTAGAAACCTGGACAATATTTTAATTGACCAAATAATTTGGGGGGTAAAAGACCCAGAACAATGGTAGGCAATTCGGTGGGAGGAGGAGCAGCAGAGCAGAGCAGAGTGAATACTGTCACTTTCTGTCAGCTTTCCACGAACAAAGTCAATGGGGAAGCTTGCAGGAAGTCACAAAGCAGTCCCACTCCCACTGCTGTGCCCAATTGGCTGGTGGCAAGGTACTGAAATTTTAAATCTCTTACCAGTGGTGGGTGGTGAGGAAAGGATGAGGGAGCGAGTTGGATGCCTGCTAGTGAGGTAGGCCTAGCAAAAGGTGCTGGCATTGACAGATGAGCAGAGACCCTTTGGGACATTCAAGGATGAGGAGTCAGGGTGGATTTTTCCTCATGGTCTATGGCTCCCTTTGTTCCCCCTCCCCTCAGTAATATCAATCGAAAAGCCAACAGGAAGTTGGAAGTCATTCCCACTGCCACTGTTTTTTTGCTTACCTGTAATCATTTTCTTTCTCTGTTTAGATAGGGAAATGTTTCTGAAAGGGTGACCCAATGGGCCATGCATTGTCTAATGTTACAGGATCCTATCTGAGTCAGTCACCAGAACCAAAGATTTAATCTTCCGAGCTTTTGGACTCATGCTGGAGCCATCCTCAGAGAATTTCTCTCTACTGGAATGTGGTAATGTGTCTAATGTTAAGATAAAATTTCATATGGCATATCTTGATAGAATTCAAGAATACATGAAGTGCTACTTTTCAAACCCTGAAATGTTCAGTAGTGTATATGAGCAGAATTATGAAGAATATTTAGAATGATGCAATAAACACAATTCAGCCCTTAGAATATACAACAAGAAAATCAGCATTCTTTTGTGCTGATTTTTTAGCATTCTTTTGTGAAGATATAGAGTTGCAACATCAATACTGCTGGAATTCATGCTTGGAAAATGGAATTTTTTATCTTCTGGGAATTCTGATATTTCAACATTTATTTTCCTTCTGACAACAAAGGGGGAAGCAAGAGTCCATGAAACTTGAGAGTTGCCAGATTATGTTATGTCATCTCAGTGATTCTTTTTACCAACATCTTGAGTATAATAATAGCTAATGCTTTGGGGAAAATATTCCTCCTATTAAAAATAATTACAAAGAGGCAAGAGAAATTCTTGATCCACTTTCCACATAAATAAGTGAGGAAATATTTAAAGTGAGACTACAAATGTTGGTATCTTTAAATGATATACAGAGGATTGGTTTTGAATATTTTGCAATTGGAAATGCCTTCTTTTTCCAAGCACAGGCAGCAATAATCTTCTGATTTTAACATATTTACAGGCCAATCTCAATTTAGCAGCTGATTACATTTTCCACTAAACACTTGTGTTGGCCTCTAAATTGACAGACTTTGATTTATGAATATGAATCTAGTTAAAGTGCACCTACTGACAACAGAAGGCATAGATAGATGGAGAACTGCCACACTGATTTTATTCATTTAGAAAGATAGGACATTTCTTGGAGAGAACAATAGGCATGCATTTCCTTCACTACATCAATGGTAATAAGCCTAAGAAGTCACCTGCCCAAAGAATGCAATCATGAAGATAGCAAAGTCCAATTTATTTTCAATTTCACCTTGATCTGTTGCAGTGCAAGAATGGCTACAGAACTGAGTTGATTTAAGTGGGATTTTCTTTTTCTCACTACAACTCTAGTTTTCTTCCAGATACATTCATTACAAAAAACTGAAAGGGAACACATTTGGGGTATGAATTTGTGACCCCCTTTTGAACTTCCCTTCTTAAAATGAGGGCTTCTGCATAAGCTGGCTGCAGAACTGGTCTGTCATGTTTGGTATTGTATTAGCCTGCCACAGAACAACAAAGGTTTAATTCAAGCTGTTACAATGAACTTATTACATCATTGGAGAGTGCCATTTCCCAGGAAAGCAAAGTGCTCCAGTCATATGGCAGCCATTTCCAGGGATTTACGATGGTAATTAACAATCTGCTGCATTTGAATGGCCGTATAAAAAGCTGCTAGGGTCAGACCAATGAGGGGTTGGGGCTAGGCCTGTGCCAGAACATTTTCAATATCTGGCAAGAAGCAAAAGAATTAATTGAGGATGACAAGTCTGGGTGTGAAGTTGGTCTGTCCATCCTGTCCCTTCATGCAGAGAGTTGGCTCCAACTGGAGTGCCAACTCTACGTATCAGCCTGGGAAAGAACTCACTGCTTTTATAGTTGGCCTAATTAACCTATAATTGTAAATCCAGTTGTGTTTGAAAAGGAATAGTTTGGAGTACTGAAACATGCCCTACACGGGGCTCCCTTTGAGCAGAATTTAGAAGCTTCAACTGGTAGAAAATGCAGCTGCACAGGTGTTGGCTATTCACATGCAATATCACTACTTCAGGGGCTGCATTGGTTGCCAGTCTGTTTCGGAGTCAACTCTAGATGCTGGTTGTCACCTTTAAAACCCTTCATGGCTTGGGACTACGTTACCTGAGGAACTGTCATCTTTTAATTGTTTCCATCAGTCCATTTCACTCTGGCAAGATGGAGATGCTATGGGTTCTGTCAAAGAATGTCAAATGGCAGGGACCAGAAGGGGGTCTTTCTGTAGTACTGCCTAAAATCTGGAGCATCCTCCCTCCTGAGAATAGGATGGCCCTGGCCTTGCTGGATTTTCACAATGCCTTGAAGACCTGTTGCTTGTGCTTGAGTCGGGGGTCCCTGTGAAGGGTCCCATTTCCTACCTATGCTGACACTAACAGAAATGGATGATAATATCTCTTGGTTATTATTTGTATTTAATTTCTTTTCTGTGTTGTGTTTTACTTGTTTTTATGATTGTTTGCTGCCCAGAATGGCTGGTTTGAGATGAATGGCTATATAAACTGAATAATTAAATAAATAAAATACAGCTTTGAAAAACTTATAAAAATGTATTATTTATAAGATTTGTATCTTTGCCTTTAGATAGTCTTTCCTCTCCCCCCCCCCCCAAGGCAGTTAAGATAAAAAGGCAATAATAAAATAAGAGCTGAAGCAACAGTAGATAAGTAAATAACAAAGCTTACTATTTTTAATGGGCACCTTACATTGTAACAGTAACTTTGACTGGTTTTTTTGGGGGGGGGGTTACATTTCCTGTGCTGCTTACCAATCAATGTTATTGTTATTGTTAATATTTTAAATAACTACAAAATGCAAACACTTACAGTAAGTGGAGAGGTTAAAAATCATCATCATCATGAAATGATGCATGATCAGAGATTTTGAAAAGTAGATAACCAAAATGCAAGGAAAAGGCTTAGACAGCTCTGTGATAGGACTACAGTAAGCTTGTTGGTGATGACATTCCATAATCAGGAGGACACTTCATGGCTTGTTCTCTGGTGGCTACTCAATGACTCTGTGATGGTAGCAGCTGAAGAGAGATCTTAGTGATAACTTCAGTGATTAGACTAGTTCAAGTGGATGCAAGGAACCCTCCAGGTATTCCAAGTCAAAAGCTATGAAATTTTACATATCTTCCCCTTGAAGGTACCCCAGAAAAATGACCAGGAACCTGCAGAAAGATGACCAGGAATATGCAAAATTGCATATACATGGGGGTAACATGTGATCTTTCTGGGTATTTATATGCTTTGTTACTTATGGATTACAAGTCTTTGCTCTCCATTCTTCCATTCTTCCATTTTGCAAATGAAAATTAGGACATAATGATATATATCTTTTTTGACATCACTTGTGTAAGGAACACAGGAGAAAACTCCTACATACCATCATGCATACATTGTTGATGTTCCTCCCCACGTTTGATATATTGTATTAATTTTATTTTGTAACAGTCTACTTTACCCTGGCTTTTGAAGCCTTATCTATAAATAATTGACTCACAGCATTCTTTCTTTAAAGCTTGAGAAAGCATAAGAGAAAAGCTGCAATGCAATCCAGCGTTCATCTAGAGAATAAGCACAGTGGGGTTTCTAAGAAAACATGCCTAGGAGTGCAGTATGAATAACATTTGCAGGAAATATACTTCATCAGCTGTAATGAGTATATGAAGTGTTTTTATGTGTACATGTTCAGACAGTGAATTCAACATGAAATTGCTTTCGCTGCAGAAATTCAAATTCTGCTGCTTGATGGAAGCCTTTTAATGCTGTCGAGCTAAAATTTGACATTGGAAGTATGTGCAATTTGATTGACACTGCAATAACCTGTGGACAGAACCAAAAGATGTATATTTTCCCCTAAATGGAGGGTCAGGGTCAGGTCCTATATGTTACATTGAAGCCTGCACCTCAGAATATAAGTTTGTAAAATGTGGAGCCTAACAATAGAATAGAACAGAACAGAACAGAACAGAACAGAACAGAACAGAACAGAACAGAACAGAACAGAATAGAATTCTTTATTGGCCAAGTGTCATTGGACACACAACGAATTTGTCTTTGGTGCATATGCTCTCAGTGTACATAAGAAAAATAAAATACATTCATCAGAATCATAAGATACAACACTTAGTGATAGTTATAGGCAGGGGTGGGTTCTACTTACTTTTACTACTGGTTCGCAATGGGATCACACACGCGCCGAGCTTCTGCATATGGCAGTTCGAATCTCACTGGCTCAAGGTTGACTGAGCCTCCCATCCTTCCGAGGTTGGTAAAATGAGGACCCAGATTGTTGGGGGCAATATGCTGACTCTGCAAACTGCTTAGAGAGGGCTGTAAAGCACTGTGAAGCGGTATATACTGTAAGTTTAAGTGCTATTGCTATGCGCTTAAAAGTCTCAGTAAGCTCAGGAACCTGCACCATCAGGTTTCCTGACTATTGCATATAGCAGGGTTTCTCAACCTTAGTAACTTTGACATGTGGATTTCAAATCTCCATATTCCCTAGCCAGCATGGTTAGCTGGTGAATTCTGGGAGTTGAAATCCATACATCTTAAAGTTGCCAAGATTGAGAAACACTGCTGTAGAGAAATGTCTAATTGTATTCTGGACAGATATACTTTCTTCAGATTTTCATGCATAATTTAACTTCTGAAGTCTGAAACTAGTTAATGTTAATGAACTAATGACCCGCTTGCATTCATTATGAATGGCTGAAGGTGGTCAATAGGTACTTCAGAAGATGTTCAGTAGTAATATAGTTGTGTTTGGGGGAAGTTCCTCTGATGTTCTTCACTTGGGGTAGTCAACTATTATATTAAATAGTGCTCAATAATTAGTTTGCATGTGTGTGTGTGCGTGTGAAATCATAAAAACTGAAATCATTCAGTTTTATCTTACATCATTTGATTATCAACAATTAATAGCATTACTCCTTGACAATTGACTTTTTTATGTACAGCAATGATTTCCCTTAGTAACTGATGGCTACTAAAAATTAACACCTGAAACACACTCATACTTTATTTTAAGAAGTTTTTTGTAGGAGTAAAAGGAAGTAAATAGAAGAAAGAAACACTTTTTCTCTCTATGGTAATCTTAAGGGTAATCAACGATTCTCCAGTGCTTATCTGGCTTCATAGAAATCTATGCAATTGTGAATATAGTGAGAAGCAGTCTTAGAAGTGCATGTACATCTTTATTTATGAGATGCATTATTCAACACATTGACATGCAGCTAATTTAAAAATAAGATTTATCAGCAAAAAAACATCAGTTTTCTTCCCCCACTGGAAAGTGGCATATTCACTGAAGCTCTACTGCCATGTCAATGCTGACTGAGCACATTTGAAAACCAATGCTTGGGTTTTCCATGTTTCTTGCCAAATTATATACCGATTAGTAAGTGTGATTGCTACTGTAGTTATAAGCATGGGGAACTCAAATGGCTCCCCTGCCACATCAACTTCTTGTCTTCATATTTTGTAAAGAGAAGATTGTTGATGACTTTATAAGGATGTTATTTGGTATAAAAGCCTGGATATCATCACTACCCATCTATGAAGTTTCCTGGATAATGGACATAGCTATATCTCTGTGTCTTGGATCTGGTTTGGTTCACAAGTGTCGTTGCTATGTATATATGCATGTATATAACAATCTGAAATAACTTAATTTTCCAGAGCTTTAGCAATTATATTATTCTCCTGTTTCTTCTTTTAAAACTATCATATATTCTATTTTTGTCATATATATTGTGCTTATTGACATTAACAACTGGGAAACCTTGACCTCCGATCGTTCAGCTTGGAGGCTAAAGACGCAGCATGGCCTTCTCCAATTCAAAGAGACACTTGTTCAGCAGGCTGAGGCAAAGAGGCAGTCCCGGAACCAGCGAAATCTGGGGGCTGGGCAGGGGACAGAATGTATCTGCCCTCAGTGTGGAAGGGGTTGCCACACTCTCTGGCCTTTTTAATCACACTAGATGCTGTTTTAGGACCTCTTTCCAGAACACGATACCATAGTCTTTTGAGACTGAAGGATGCCAATGCCAATGCAATATTGTGCTTAGCTTATAACTCCCTTAAATATATTGATCATTTTATTACAACTAGGGCTTATTTATCCCTGAAGTATTATTGGCAGCTTTTTAATAAGTGATTTACTACTGCCTTCTTCCTAAATTTGAGAAAGAGTGAATGGTCCAAATTCATCCTACTGGCTTCTGTGCTTAAGGCAGGTTTAGAACTCATAGTCTTTCAACTTCTAGTCCGATTTCTTTATCCCCTATACTAAACTGGCTGTCTTTATCTATTTAGTGCATTTATATCCTGTAAAAAGGATACTCAGGATTGCCAATAGATTTTTTTCTCACAAAATATCAAAATTACATTTAAAAGCATATTGTACATGGTAATTTCAACATGTTCAAATGCCACATTGCCAAGCATTGGGAATATTTTGAAAACTTGATGGTAGATGATGAATATGATTTTCCTTGAATTGGTCAATCTGGAAAGATTATGTATTAACTTAATAACCTAGAAGGGCACAATGTTTTGGGAATTATTCTGGAAGCACTGGTTTGTGAGAGCAAAGAGGAATCAAAGTTGTTACCAAGGGCTTTTTAGAAGAAAAACAGGCCAAAACTATTTAAGGGACAAAGGATTTTACTATACATTACACATTTACAAAGGAAAGGTCATTAATATTTTTACAGGAAGTTCTCGGCTTATAGCAGCTCATTTGGTGACCGTTTGAAAAAAGTTACTTATAACCATTGCAGTATCCCCATGGTCACATGATCAAAATTCAGATTCTTGACAACTGGTTCATATTTATGACGGCTGCAGTGTCCTGGGGTCATGTGATCACCTTTTGCAACCTTCTGACAAGAAAAGTCAATGGGGAAGCCGGATTCACTTAACAATCATGTTAATACCATAACAATTTCAGCGATTCACTTAAGGACTGAAGTGAGAAAGATTATAAAATGGGACAAAATTCACTTAACAACTGCCTAACTCAGCAACAGAAATGTTGGGCTCAATTGTGATCGCAAGTTGAGGACTGCCTGTCGTTTATTTCCCTAATACACTTGAACATACCGACTGTGGTGAAAAAAAAGCCTTTCTACAACTAATTCAGATCAAAAGATTTTGACCAACTGTTCTTAGTATACATGACAGCTAGTCATTTGTCCTGCTGTTTCTCAAATACCAACAGAGCATTCATCAACCAATTTGTCTGACACACAACAGGTTTGTACTAAGGACATATGCTGTCGAATACTAAAGAATCTACTTTTCTTTTGGGTGTTTATTTTATAAAAGCTCTATCATTTTCAATGATAGGTTTGTTGACATTTTTAATCTTCATCAAGATTTGAGAGAAAATCTTTGTCTCATCTGCAAGCATCCTCTTGTCTACTGTATATTATACACATCTCTGCAATTTTTCAGGACAGGGCAGGGAAGCAAGCAAGCAAGCCAGCAGAACTGTGAGGATACATTCACAGTGAATCACCCTCTCCTCTCCTCTCCTCTCCTCTCCTCTCCTCTCCTCTCCTCTCCTCTCCTCTCCTCTCCTCTCCTCTCCTCTCCTCTCCTCTCCTCTCCTCTCCTCCCTTCCCCTCCCCTCCCCTCCCCTCCCCTCCCCTCCTCTCCCCTCCCCTCTTCTCCCCTCCCCTCCCCTCTTCTCTTCTCTTCTCTTCTCTTCTCTTCTCTTCTCTTCTCTTCTCTTCTCTTCTCTTCTCTTCTCTTCTCTTCTCTTCTCTTCTCTTCTCTTCTCCCCATGGTCCTTTTTTAATGAATTCATTTATTTTTTGGTCATAAGAAAGGGCCCTCATGCGAATGATGCAATAGCAGCCACTATTAATAAAGTTTCCCTCTCCTTTCCTTCCCCTAAAGATTTGTTGAACACGTTTCGTTTTATGATGCCATCTGGTGCAGACCAGGAAGATGCACTTAATGCTCAAAGAAAGAAAAGTGAAGCAGGCAAAGAAAAAGAGGGGAAAAAAACCACACGAACATCTGGCAGCTCATAATCTCCAAGTTTCTTCTTTTTTTAAACTATGTACTTGTTATATGGTTCACTTCGAAAAATATAGCAAATAAAAGGGCCCTAATGTAGCTAAAGAAAGAAATGAAAGTTTGTCACTTTAATACAATTGCTATGCGTTTGCACATTTTATGTGTATCTTGAGAAACGTCTTCTTTTTAATTCAACTCTGAACTATGTTACATTGCTTTCTTTTATTTCACTAGTATTCTTTAATTGCAGCATTTAGCTTTTTTTTTTCAGGATGCTAACACATTTCAATAGCTGGATAACCATATTTTTAATGTCCAGGCCATCAACTTTCATTGTTATTATTTCTGCTGGAATCCATTAAGGCAGAGCTACTAAACACTTATGTGACAATATTCCATAATGATCTAGATCCCATGCCTCTGTATCATCAGGATGTATTTACCCTTTCCATATGGCATGATACTGATCTTGCCTAAATAATTCTGATCGGGCACAGCGTACTTTAAATATGTTGCTGTTGCAATGGCATTTTCAAGTTCCAAATCAAACTGCATGTCAGTCCTGGAGGCCACCTTTTTCTTTGATTCTTCAGAGTTGCCACATTTAGTGCTGTGGGAAACTGGGAGGGGGGGATTTCATGGAGTGGTGGAGATATCTAACCATGATAACGTTTCTTTCTCTGAGAGTCAAGAACATTCGGCCTGCACCTGGAGTGGAATGACTGGGCGGCATTTCCAGTAGGGACAGTGCATTGATTGGACCATGTGATGGACATGTGGGTGCAGGGGAAGGGACTTGGACTTTCTTTTGGGTGGGGAAAACCTGGAAGCTTTCAGATTCGGGTTTTTCCAGATGTGCCAATATGACATCTCTAATAAAATGGAATTTTGCAGACCTTCTAGCCTCGGAGTCTTATTTCATTGGGGGTATTACTTGGAACCCTGATACTGAATCTATTCTACAATCCTAGCTGCAGGAGTGCCACAATCCTGAATCACCTTTGGGAGGTGGGGGGTAGCACTATGGGTAAGGAGGAGGGCATTTGTTACTAAGGAACAGACTGAACATGTTCTTTTCTGCTAGCTGTGCTTGTATTTTATAAATGACATCAGCACATGACAGTGAAATTTCCAGACATACACAATGGCAAGAACAGGGTTGCATCTTTAGAGAAGCTAGACTTGGTTCCTACTGAGGCAGACTTCATACTGGTGATAGATGCAAAAAAAGGAATGAGGTGGTGGCTTAGACTGTAGGAAGAAATTTGACTGGTATCTTGTTTGGGTTTCAGTATACATTGAATAGGTACTAAAAAGTGTAACAGGTTGGCTTATTGGCAGCAATCAGGAAATATAAAAGATATCCAAATAAACAGTGGCAAACAACTACCCTGTTTTCCCCAAAATAAAACATCCCCTGATAATAAGCCCAATTGGGCTTTTGAGCACATGGCAATAAGGCCAAGCACTTATTTCAGGGTTCAAAAAAATATAAGACAGGGTCTTATTTTCAGGAAAACATGGTAGGAAAGAGAACTAACTTAAAATATAACTTTTTCTTCAGTTATTCCTAATGATTGGACCAAGAAGAGTCAATTCTAGTCCAAGAGGAAAATAAAAACACCCCATTTCTTTTCTCACTTTGACTTTTTGTTGCACCTTTGTTTGAATTATTTTGTAGTATAAGTCATAAGATAATAGCAACAGTTTTGTAGGAATAAAGTTTCACACCTTCCGCGTTGAAGTAAATTGTTTGCTTTGTTATTTTAGCCACAAAGACAGTTTTCAAAGAGCCTAAAACATGAACTCTCCTTCCTCAGGGTGGGCTGCCTTCCAATTGTTTAAGTTCCTATAACTCCTCAGTCAGCATTGCCACTGTTGGGAGTTCTGGGAATCAGCCTCTGCCTATCTAGAGGGCATCCAGGTAGAAGCTGGACAGACTCATTAGTGCTCATGAGCATCTTATTGGAAAACCCGTTATCTTTGAATAAGGAGTAGATTCAGAGCAGTTTATTGACCATACTGATTTACTTAATTATTTTTCCTACTAAGTTGAAATGTCTCTATCAACCACATATTCTCATCTACTGTTTTTTCTTACTTTTTTCTGGGCTGCAGGCCGACAAATTCTTATCTGAGAACAAAACCTGGACTGGATTACCTTTCTAATAACTGGAGCCAGACAGTTCATTAGCATTACTTTCCTGGCTTTAAAATCCTATCTTATCCCATCCAAAACCTATATTATTTAGGGAGGCTGCGTGATTTAGACTCCCAAGGTCACTTAAATGTCACTCTAATTTTGTTCAATCAAACTGCTCATCCAGTTGCCAAATAAACCTTCAGCTATTAACCTAAGATTTTCTTGGCCCATAAATCTTTCTAGGTGTTCAAAAAGACAACTCAGCATCATTACTCCCTTGTAGACATGTAAGATAGCAAATGCAGCCATACAGGCAACAGCAATTTGTATTGCTACATACATACACTATCATTTGTAATGATAGCTAGTAAAGATAGTTGCCAAATATGCCAGCTTCATACGGAGTTTCCTGCCCAACTTAAAATTGTACACATATCTTTGATTTTCATTGCATCTCAGACATAGGAGTATTTGGCAAAGTTTTAACTTTACTACAAATTGAGCTGATGAAAGCAAAGCAGTTTATCCATCAATTGGAACTGCTTATCCATTAGAAATGCAATCTGATATACTGCAAAGAGGAGAAGGATTTATAGTTTCCCGGAGAGTTAGATTAGAAATATAAAAACAGACAGATTTTTTTAAAAAACTATCTACCTATGTTATCTGATCAACTAATGATGCCACCCACCTTCAGTCCAAAGTGTATAAATAAGATTGATTTATGTTTGTCTTCTGGTGCAATACACCAGATTCAGAGACACTTTAATGCTCAACCTGATGTGCCTACAGCTACAGACAAGTAGGAAGCTATCCATTTTTAATCAAAGTAATCGAAGTAGGATATTTATTTATTTATTTATTTATTTATTTATTCATTCATTCATTCATTCATTCATTCATTCATTCATTCATTCAGTTTGTATAGCCAACTCAAACCAATGACTCTGGGCAATAAACAATCATAAAACAATTAAACCAGTTTAAACACTATACAAAATGAATTAAATACAAAGAGTAACCAGGAAATATTATAATTCATAGGTGTCAGCATAACCAGGAAGTGGGGCTTTCACACACTTGGTACCCTAAGTCTGGGCACAGAGCCAGGTCTTTGAGGCCTTCTAAAAGCCTCTCAGTAGTCCCAGGGCCATCCTAATTTCCTGAAAGAAGATGATACTTATCAAAGTAGAGACAATAGAGACAGATTAATCTATGTGTTTATTTGCAATATCAAGATTGAGTTTGCTTTTACTCACAGATAGACCTTTTACAGTAGCAACTAAAAAATTTAAAACTTTAGAAAGTAATTATAAAGTTCAGAAAATGGGTTTAGAAAGTAATTCTTGCCAGAAGAAGATAAATCTAAAACCAAGTTGGGTGATGCCTCTATTGGAACCAAGCCAAATAGCTGAAGAGTGTCTAAACTTTCAAGTTCTCAGAAATGTTTTCACTGGGAAAACCCAACAAAAACAGAAAACATGGAAGACACACACACAAAAAATCCCAAATTAGGTGAGATAGTTCAGCAATGATATCTGCAATTAAAAAGCAGCCTCAAGAAAGAGATAATAGATTCATTGCAGTGGTTTGTTGATATAGTCAATGTCAGATTACACCTAGCTTTCAGGTAGACAGGAAACAATTATTCTCTCCAGCTTTCAAAAGAACAAAAGGCCATTAATCTCCAATCTGCTTCCTGCCGTGGCTAAAGCTTCTGGGACTTGGCTTGAGAGAAGACAGGAATAAAGAAACACAACACACTTTATGTGAAGAAAACCAAAGTAAAATGAGCCAAAGTGTCTAGTCTTACCTAATGGATGGAGGAGACTGGACCTGTAAATGTGAAGCTTGCCATTGTATTGCACTATTTCATTTGGGGAACTGCATGTTAAATTATAGGACAAAGATGAATTATAGGACAAAGATGAATGTTTTGCAAACAAAGGACTTTACAAATGCCATATACTGTATTTGAGTATATTTGTGCTGTATGGAATACTATCCAGTGATGCATATCGATGCTATCTAGCATTTCACTAACCTCAGACAAATAGTGCATTAACTACTCTTAGCCATTTGCTTAGTATCACATTACAAGAACGCAAGGAATGAAAGCCAGCGCTGAAGCATTCTGGAATGAAACAAAAAATGTGAGAGATGAGGGAGAAATACTTTTTTTCTCTGCTGTTGTTTCCTTTATTTTATGGGATGCTGGGAAGAAAAGCATGAAGAAGTCTAGATATTTATTCAGCACTCTTGGAACCTCCATCAATCTCTTTATAATTGCAGGCAGTTTGGATGATCTGATTCATGATTCCAGAGCCTATTCGTCACCAGCTGGGAATTTCACAGAACGCTGATCAAGAGTATATGATATATCATGTGCCTGATTAAAACAAAAACAAAGCAGTTAGCAGGCTAAAATGTTGAGTCAGGAAAGAAGTGATAGGCAAACCAGAGGAAACAGTAGTGTGATATTTTTATCAGCTAATGCAAACCTACGGTAGAAAAATGTATTTTCTTTTGCAGCAAATTATATATTTTGCTAAAAAATTATCTAAAGGAAAAAGAAGAGTCCAATCAAGACAAAGAGAAAGAATTATCAAGTGGTTGATTTTTAGAAGGAATTAGAAACAGATAAGTTAAACATCTCTGTATGTTTGTGTGTGTAAAGGAAAAAGGAAGGCAGGGAAGAAATAGGGGGAAGAGTGCTTACACATTCTGCTGTTTTGTTTCACTTGTTTGTGACAACCCTATTGTTTTGCTATGACACATAATGCTTTCTAAAGGATCTAGAAAGTTGACCCTATGTCTAGAGAACTGAATAAATGCATGTTTGGACTTCGTTTCTCCAAAAAGCATGTTATATGACACAATTTGTATAATGACACAACTGTGCAAACAAGAGTGCCACTTTATCATTTCAAGGATCATTTGGAAGGTAAGTTTGGTCATTAAATAATTTCTGATTTGTTGGACAGATCCAGGACATCAAAGTTGGAAAATTTTGATCATTTGGATGATACAATAGTCTCCCTGAAGAAGTTAACTTTCACTTATCCTGTATTTTCTATAAAACAGGGTAGTAAGAAAAAGGAGGGGGGGGGGGAAGAAGCACAAGGAAAGCCTGCCTATCAAGATCTCTAAAATGGAGTTCATACTATTTCTGCCCAATTGCTTTCTCTGTAATGAACTCTATGAACTAAAATCCAATAATTTATTTTGATTTATATAGAATTGTTGCCTTCCCTTGTTTTTCTTTTCCCATTAAATCTTCTTTTATATCCAGAGATCTAGTTTCATTGTTTTTAATCACCAATTTTGCACCAAAGCTTTCCTCATATGGATCTACTCTTTCTCTTTCAGGATCAGCACCTGGGTTATTTAGTTCTATATATGTGAAATTTAGGCAGGAAAATCAAGAGTGTGTTCTCTATGGATGAACTGAAGAAAAAAAAATTGATAGAAGGGCTAAGAATAGCTAACTAGACAGATTGGGCTATGTCAAAGGTTTAGTCTGATTAGCTGGTAGAAGAGAATTGTATTAGTTTTTAGTGAGAGAATAAGCTTGTTAGCAAGATTTTAGATTACCAATTTTTAATAAACCTCAGTTCTCAGATGTATGTATTTATGAAAGATCATCTGTCTGGAATCCACACTGAATATCTGACATTAATATAATTGAGCAAGTCCAGAGGTATTTCACGAGAAGAGTACTCCACTCCTCCACTCACAACAGAATACCTTATGCCACCAGGCTTGAAATTTTGGGCTTGGACAACCTAGAACTATGTCGCCTACAGTCTGACCTAAATGTAGTACACAGAATTATCTGCTACAATGTCCTACCTGTTAATGACTACTTCAGCTTCAACCACAATAATACACACACACACAATAGATACAAACTCAAGGTAAACCACTCCAAACTTGATTGCAGAAAATACAACTTCAGCAACAGAGTGGCCAATGCCTGGAATGCACTACCTGACTCTGTTGTTACATCCTCAAACCCCCATAACTTTAACCTTAAACTATCTACTGTAGACTTCACCCCATTCCTAAGAAATCTGTAAGGGGCATGCATAAGTGCACCAGTGTGCCTACCATCCCTGTCCTACTGTCCCCATTTATTCGTACCCATTTCCTGTGTTCATATCCATATTTATACTTAGACCTGTTATCTCGGATATGTTTGACAAACTAACTAAATAAAATAAATAAAGTTGCATTGTATTGTGATTTGCACAACATAGGTTGATTCATACAAACTAAACCACATTATGTCTTCACAGTAGGAGTGAAGTCAGCCAATGAAAATGCATGTATGAACCTGAGGTTAAAAAAAAAAAGGCCTTGTCTACATGCACAGAATGAATCTCACTGGGCTGATGGTTGAACATTATCTAACACTATCAATTAAATAGCCTCCTTCACTGCATCTGAATGTGAAATTCTGTTTCCTACGTCTTGTTCCTGATTCATATCCCCAGATGTGCTGTCTGCAGAAGCTGTGTCACTCTGTCTAATGGCACAGCTTGCACCGAGTGCAAGTGAGGGAAACAAAAGCACTACTAAATATTAAAGACTGAAGATCTGGGATATTGATGGGTCCAGTAAGGCAGAAGAAGTGCCAGCAGCAACTTGGTCTCAAAAGCCTCAATAACCACCCACTCACTTTGATCATATTACTGAAGATATTATTTAGGATAGATGATGAGCACTGTTGGTGAATATGTGGAGGCAAAATCCCCACAAAATATCTCAGGTTAATTTATCCATACTGAGTTTTGCTAGTGTGAAACTAAGGCTGTGACTCTGCGTACAGTAATATTTCAATCTTAAATGTGGCAGGTGGGACTTATATACACAGAGTGAATCTATGCATGTCATTATAAATTTAACTGAGCAATTCTCACTAATCAGTGCAGATCAAGTACAATACATAAATTCAGTCCGCCAGTCATCTCTCATTTATTTCCTTTTTATGAGCCAAAATTAATTTTCACTTGGTCTCATTCCCTGTTCTGAGACAGAGAGAGGGAAAAAGAGAGGAGAGATGCAGATATCATCCTGTAAATTCCTGTAGGTTTCAATACTTATATCTGCTTTTCTCCCTAGTACTAGCAAAACAATTTCAATAGTTCCCTTAAAGCTCATCAGATATTTATATCTTATATAACACATCTGAAGTTTCACTATCCTTGGGGGCCCACATGTTTCATAATCAGACTCAAGGATTAGTTTTCTGTCTGCTTTTTGAAACTGCCCAAATTTACAGAGCAAAATTAGAAGCAATTAATCACTTTGGTTGGAGTAGAAAAACCAACACATTTTCCTTCATGTTTCAGTTCTACTCCTATTAACTATCAGCTTTTAGTAATAACATGAAACTGTTTAGTCAGTTATAGGAATAGCTACATCTACCAAGCTGAGTTTATAGCAGAATCTCAGGACACTTCCTTCAAATTGAGATCAGCTCTCAGTGAGCTCTATGTAGTTTTCTTAGCAACAATGTGAAAATAGTTTGCTACATCTTCCAGAATGTTTTATTCAACTTCTGACAATATCCAAACAAGCAGAGAACTAGTGTGGGATATTGATTAAGGTACCAGGATACTGTAAGTTTTAGTCCTGCCTTAGGTATAAAGCCAGTTGGGTGACCTTGGGCCAGTCACTCTCTGTCAGTCCTCGGAAGAAGGCAATGGCAAACCACTTCTGAAAAAAACCTGGGTTTTATCCAGGTGATTGTCAAAAGCAATACTGACTCAAAGCTACAAAAATTGAAATAAAGTCAATCAGGATTTTCTTCAGGTCTACCATTTAACCACTAATCAGATCAAAATCTGGGTTAGTTTTTTTGAAGCTGGGTTAGTCCAGGCTGATGGATGCTGCAATCTGCTTCAGATAGAATCTGACACAGCTTATAAAACCAGCTACCAGATATAAAAATACATAATTTAGTTTGGCTGTGTACATAAGAATTAAACAAGTAATTTTTTCTGTGAGTTGAGTTGGGTTCCTGATAGTTCATTTTCTATAAAGTTTTCTTAGCAATACCAAGGAAGTGACTTGCTCCTTCATCCTTCTGGGATTTTTTTTTTTTTTTTTTACTTTCCTGGTATTCCCTGTAGAAAGTTAGCACCCACCCCTCTCCTAGGAAAATGAAATATTTTAAGAAATATTAAAAAGGCAGAATATTATATTTCCCTGGATGAGAAATGAAGAAACATGCTCTTGGAAAGCAGCCTCCATCTTTCTTAATAGCCCTCAGCAGATGTTAGCACTTAGCAATAGCAATAGCATTTAGACATATATACCGCTTCACAGTGCTTCACAGCCTTCTCTAAGCGGTTTACAGAGTCAGCCTGTTGCCCCCAACAATCTGGCTCCTCATTTTACCCACCTCGGAAGGATGGAAGGCTGAGTCAACCTTAAACCTGGTGAGATTCGAAATGCCAAACTGCAGGCAGCCAGCAGGCAGCAGAAATAGTCTGCAGTACTGCACTCTAACCACTGCACCACCAAGACTCATTACGAGATAAAGAGATAGCTAGCTCTATTCATAAGCAAATATCCTCACCCAAGATCCAAATTGCCCAAAACCCCTTCATTGCATCATCTCAGTTGCACCACCCCCAGTCAACCAAACTTAGCTCAGACAAACTTCTAGGATTTGTACAAGGCCCCATGGGAGTCTGACAATAGACAATAGAATACATGTTCTTGAACAGGAGCAGGAAGTTCAAGTGCAAAGCCCAAGAGAAGGAATAAAGACCCTCCACTCTCAACTCCATGTGGTCAGCTGCACCAGAGAACCATGGGCTTGGTGGTTCTGCTTCATCATTAAACCATCTTTCCAATCAGCCTCCATGTTTCCAGTGTCTTTCTCCCGGCTTGGAACTGTGCCAGATGGATATTTCTTCCAACATCCCTAATAGTCTGTCATCCTGAGAGCAATAAAGCTTATTTTGAGACAACTCAAAATCAGGTAGGTGTTGCCATACAAGAATTAATAAGCTGAAGAGTAATTAATGTGTGAACATATTGTTATTTTTATTCAGCACATAACATTTTCCAAAAGTAACACTTAGCAGACAGAGGAATAGCCTTAGGAAAGAGCTACATAAACATTGTAAATATTTCTTCTTTAAATGTGTCTTTATTGTTGTAATACACAGCAAGCCATCCCCACACACCATCTTCTACCATTCACCTAACTTCTTCCTTTCCAATTATGAATTCAGTAGACTTCAGGGTTTTGTTTTTTTTAAAAAAACCCAATAGATTCTTTCATTTTCATCATGGTGGCAAGAAACAATTGTGATATCAAGTTGTCTGGTCTTACAGTGTAATCCTTTGAGCACAGGAAGAATTCTGGTATTTGTCCTTTGAGGAAGAGAATGGAACTAGAGAGCAATAAAAGCTGTGACTTACATGGCTTTTTTAAAGGACTAGAAAAAGTTTTGGTGGACAAGTCTACCTACATGACTTTCAGCTAAAACAACACAAAAGGTGATGGGGACAAACAATGAGAAAAAGCTTGTAGGTTTCTCAGCGGTTTGGTAGTTCTGCAAACAGAATACTAAACAGGCATCTGACACACATAACAGGGAAAAATATCAGTTCTTCTGAAGATAGTTTTCTCATCCACTCTGTTACCACAATTAAAAAACTGGTCTTCTTTTTAATATATACAGCTAATTCCTTGTTTCTACACACATTTATATCAATGAGATCAAAGAATTATCTAGAGAAAGCTTGGATATGGAGAATATTTTTTAAAGTTATTTTTTTTCTTTTTGATATATTCAACCAATGAGATATGCAACAAGTCCAAGACTCTAGAGATCATGCTGAGATCCAAATCATCCAGGCATACTTCTGATTGTCTATGTAGAGACCTAATGAACTCAATGCCAAGACCCTGCCAGTACCTAGCAGTGTTTAATAAGGACAGTTTGTCCTTGCCCAATATTTGAACTGATTACTTGGCTTTTGACATTACACTAAAAATCATGTGACTATCAATAGGGACCACATGTAGTCCTGGGTTTAAGGTTTCCCTATTCTGATGGAAACATCTCTAATTTTCCTTATGTTTCACAGTCTCAGTCTAAGTCCAGGCAGAGCTTCTATTAGTTCTTTTAGAAGGGGGAAAATCATAAAGAGAGATAACATCTTTATTTGGGCTTTTCTGCAGACATGCTTTTAGATGAAAGGATGTATACCCACATTCTTTTGACATGTGTACACAGCATGAATGGACATGCAGCATTAATGTATAATTTACAGCTACTAAAGCAATTGTGCCTTTTATATTTCATGTAGGTGTCCTGACCTCAATAATCATCCCCTTATCACTAATTTGAAAAAAAGGGTTTAGTTAGAGAATAGAAATCTTGCTTTGACTTTTGCTTTTCTTTGGTAACAGGTCAGCCATGCACTTCCCAAGATACAATTTGACAGTAATACAAAACAACAACATTGAGGGGGGAAAATAATAATGGAAGAGGCAGATGTCAACAGCCTTATGATCTGTAATCACCAGAGGAAAAGAAATCAAAGCTGTCAGGCTTAAAAAGTTAAAAGGGCAGCCAGAAGGAAAGGATAAATGAGGAAGGAAGAGAAGAGCAGAATGGAATCCTTTTGAATATATCAAAGTGTATCAAATGTTGGTTTTCTGTAGTCATTCAATTAAAAATAATTATCTATATTGAATATATATTGTAAGTTCTAAACTTTACTTTTAAAAATTTGTTAATTGATTTATATATAGCAGGAGTTGGCAATACAGCATCCAGAAGCTGCCAAGTGGACAGTTATAAACCAAATAATATCTGTACAATTTTTTTCAATCGCCAAAGTTATGTAATATTTGGCTGTGATGACGATATTTCAATTATTTCATATGAGTTCTTACAAGATTAGGCCAAATTGGCTAAAATTGGACAATATGACAAGATTTGGAGTAATTGATATTTTTGGGGGTGGGGGAGATACCTGAGACATTATGCAAGATAATATTGCTAATATATGGTGGTGTTCCATAAATTATTGGGTTCAACTTGACATCAATTATTTCTCAACTACAGCCATTCTTGCCAAAGCTAATAGGAAACAAGATCATCTTGAGGTCAACAAGTTGTTCAATTTCTCTCTTTTTTTCTTGAAAACAAATGCAACAGAGAATATTTTAAAATAACAACTACACACATAGTAAAGTTCAAAATGAGACCCATAAAAGTATGTCTAAAATGGAACAACTGGTGAAACAAAAAAACAAAAGGATGTGGTCAAATATAATCTGGATATGGATACATGGAGACAGACAGACAGACAGACAGACAGACAGACAGACAGACAGACAAATGGACAGAATCGAGCTGGAAGAGACCTTGGAGATCTTGTAGTCCATCCCCCTGCTCAAGCAGGACAACCTATACTATTTCAGATAAGTGGCTGTCTAATTTCTTCTTAAAAATCTCCAGTGATGGAGCGTCCACGATTTCTGAAGGCCAGCTATTCCATTGGTTAATTGTCCTCCCTGTTAAGAAGTTTCTCCTTAATTCCAGGTTGCTTCTCTCTTTGGTTAGTTTCCAAGCATTGTTTCTTGTCCTGCCCTCTGGTGCTTTGTAGAATAATTTGATCCCCTCTTCTTTGTGGCAGCCCCTCAAATACTGGAATACGGCTATCATGTTGCCCCTAATTCTTCTTGTCTTCAGACTAGCCAAACCCAAATCCTACAGCTGTTCTTCATACGTTTTAGTCTCCAGGCCTTTGATCATCTTAGCTGCTCTTCTCTGAACTTTTTCCAAGGTCTCAACATCTTTTTTGTAGTATGGTGACCAAAATTTGTTGCAATATACTGTATATATACAGCTCCTCCTCCATGATTCCCATGGAGGAGGGGCTGCATTCCAAAGGACAAAAGACAGCAAAGTTTAGATAGTTTGGTTGGGAGAAAGAGGGTCAAGATGAATTTTTCAGAGTAAATCTTTAAGGAGGCAAGTAGCTGCTTTCATTTGGTAAGATTCTTTGATAAGGTGATGGACAATAAAGGAAACTGCTTAGAAGTAACTCTGCATGTCCATCTTGGTTTTTGGAGCCTGACAAAGCAGTTGGCTCAGCTGAACTTCTTGGCATCTTCACTGCATAAACTCTATTCCTCCTTTCCCCTAACACAAAAGGGAAAACACTCTTTATAGTTTAATGTAGCTTCTTATAATTGCATGGATTGCCATCATTATATTTGAAAATGAAGTATAAAAAGTAGATTTCTTTCATGTTAATTATTGATACAATAGTCTTTTATTTTCTGTTACGGAAGAGAAAATAATTATTTGAAAAGTAGAAAAACTTTATGTATTGATCTGAATTCAAAATGCCTGAGAAAGAGGGACTTTGTAAAAAGATAGCAGGCATATATTCTGTGGACAATGACTCAATTGGACTGATAGACAACCAAAGCAAACCATCTGCTTCCTTCATTGCCTCTTTTAGCCATTTTCTCAACATGGTTGCAAAAACACATTAATATTTTTCAGCTCAGAAGCTGATGCCTCAACGGGTGAACAGAAGTGTGGGAAGAAGAAGATAGTTTTCTTCTCTCTTTTAAAGAGAGAATATCTTCATAATGTGACAAAAGACCCTTATGTATTACCTCTGCTCAACCACATCACACCGAGGGGTGGAAAGCAGCTCCAGTACTACTGTGTTTTCCCCAAAATAAGACCTCCCCGGATAATAAGCCCTACCCTGAAAACAAACCCTCCCCTGAAAATAAGCCCTCCCTGAAAATATTTAAATGCATGTGCAACCGATCCCCGCCATTTCCTCTGGTTAGGGTTAGGGAGACAGAGCTGAAGATCAGGTAAGACGGCAAGAGGAGCTCTGTTTTGCTCCACACGCCCCAAAATAATAAGACCTCCCTGAAAATAAGGCCAAGCTCTTATTTCGGGGTTCAAAAAATATAAGACAGGGTCTTATTTTTGGGGAAACACAGTATTTGTTTTTTATCCAGAAATTTAGAAGTTTAACAACAATTGCAGATTTACAACTTTTATTTTTCACTTTCTGAACTAAAAACTACTCTCATTCACATACCTATGAATTTCTGTTAATGTCTACCTGAATTCAAGAAGCATCAAAATATTTACCTTTTCCCCCCCATAAAATTGCCAATAACGTTTGACCAGGACATCAAAGGTTTGCCAGTCCCATTTGGCATTTTTATCATATTTCCCAGTAGGTTTCCGCCAGAGTACCATAAACATGTAATAAAATAAAACATTACAAGAAAAAGAAAATAGCTAATTGTTTTCTGACATGGAACAATATAACAAGATTTAATTATACCCAGACTTTCCTTATGGCAATCATGACTGAACAGTGTGCTGTGGCCTTCCAGAAACTCTTTATGAAATTGTATTAAGATAATAACAGTAAAAGGGAACAGAGAGAATATCGTATACAGGCAGTCCTCAATTTACAACAGTTTATTTAGTGACCGTTCAAAGTTACAACGGTACTGAAAAAACTGATTTATGACCACTTTTCACAGTTATGACCTTTGTAGTATCCCCACGATCATGTGATCAAAATTCAAATGATTGACTACTGACTCATATTTATGACTGATGCTGTGTCCCAAGGTTATATGATCATCTTTTGTGACCTTCTGACAAGCAAAGTCAATGGGGAAGCTTAACAACCAGGTTACTAAATTATCAACTGCAGTGATTTACTTAACAATAGTGGAAGGACAAGTCAAAAAATGGGGCAAAACTCTCTTAACAAATGTCTCCCCTAACAACAGAACATTTGGGCTCAATTGTGGTCGTAAGTCAAGGACTACCTGTACATAGTTAGGAGTAGATAAAGATAAGTTCCAGGGGATGATGTTGTAGTCATGTGAATGTTTTCTCCTGTCCATTTTTAACTAGGAGCCAAAGTTGTTGACCAGGATTAACTGGGATAAAAATTTCTTCCCCCAGATTAGTAATTAGCTAATATTTCAATTGGCAAATGCTCATGCAGTCTCTGTTGGTAGCCAACCCAGGCCCAGTGTCAAACTTGCATTCAAAATGTAGTGAAGGTTATAAAGCATTGTTCTTAAGAACTTGGACTGAATCACCTCCACATTCTGTACAACTTTTGTGCACAAGTTTGTGTACCATAAAGTGTTAGGCTCAGCATTTTGGCTCTAAATATTGTGATTGCAGAGAGAACATAATTACTTCCATGATGGTTGACAAATCTCAGTATTGCATTAGAAGTTTTTTGTGCATGACATGAAATTTTTTTTTCTACCCTTTCCAGGTATTGCAAGACCAAAACATTCCTAAGCATTCAAAGGTCTTGATTTGCTTAATCTTCTTGTTGTTGTTTTCTATTGATGGACTGTGTTGGCATATCATTTTATGAAAGCAACCACTTTTGTTTTGCTATAGTTAACTTCTAATTTTTCCTTCCTACAATAAGTATCTAAGGCTCATAAACTTCACCGAAGGCCAATTTGTATCAGATATTGGTTTATTTACTAGCATTGAGGGATGAAATTCACTTTTATTAGGGCTTGAATTAAGGAGTTGATATAAAAAATTAAATAAAAAGAAGCTGGATTACAACCTTGTTTTACTTCTTTTCTAGTGCAAATTGGGGCTAGAAGTCCCCCATTCACTATGCATTTGAATTAAATCCATGTATTCTAGTGGAACATTATAATTAATCTAAAATGATGGCAATC
>NW_027257350.1:0-2500 GCF_029215685.1 Pituophis catenifer annectens
TCCTTGAAGTATACTTTAAGAAAATAATAACCGAAGATTTCTAAGTTTTCTCTTCGAACAAAAGTTTTCTCTTCAACAAAAAAAAAACTCATTTATTTGTTATAAAGAAAATAAAACATCTTACTAGCTAATTAATTACATCTTGGCAAAGCTTTCCCGGCCACCTCTCCTGGCCGGAGAACAAAGAAAGAGAGAAGAGAGTGAAAGAATGTGGGACATGCGCAGTTTAGCTTAGAGATAAGAACTTGGCAAGCTACGGTAAGTCTGAACGTTCAAAAATAAGAGCTCATCTGGTAAATACAAAAACGCAGTGACACAAATGACCAGCTGTCTGCAAGGAGTATAAACCCTTCCATTCCCCACCATCCACCAGTCAGAGCTGAAGAAGCTTCTTGGATAAGAAGCAAAACGTCTTCAGAGAAAAAAAACCAGAAAGTCCAGTTTCCTCTTGAAAAAGCATCTTTGGGACAACCAAGGACACAGAGAAACCTCCAAGTGGCCTCAACGACCCTCTAAAAAGGATGCAAATGACCAGCTGTCTGCAAGGAGTATCAATCCTTCCATTCCCCACTATCCGGTCAGAGCTGAAGAAGCTTCTTGGGATGAGAAGCGAAACGTCTTCAAAAGAAGAAACAAGAAAGTCCAGCTGCCTCTTGAAAAAGCACCTTTGGGACAACTGTGACCCGGATGACGGAGAATCTCTACAGACTTTTAGCTGTACAATTTGGGATGAACATCCTTGGAACGGTATGGGAGTAGGAATGGATTTCCAGAGGAAAAAATGGCAGACTATGGGAACCATTTCCACCACTCAGATGACCCTGAGGACACAGATAAAACCTCCAAGTGGCCTCAATGACCCTCTAAAAAGGATGCAAATGACCAGCTGTCTGCAAGGAGTATCAATCCTTCCATTCCTCACCATCATCCAGTCAGAGCTGAAGAAGCTCCTTGGATGAGAAGCGAAAAGTCTTCAATGGTCCAACGATTGGCTTTGACCTGTTTCAGACTGCAAGCTCTGGATTCAAATGATGGAGTGCTCTTAGACAGACAGACAGACACACATAATCAAACACACACACACACACACACACAAACACACAAATTTCAAGCCCCAGGAAAGCTAGCATGTCAGGAAATTGAAGAGGCGAAAATTTGTCTCCTTTACAAGTACGTTGGGGCAAAGATAGAGAAGCATTGTAGGGTGGAATAATCATGCTTTCTTTTTTTTTTTTCTTGCTGCCTCTCAGAATTCTCAACCATCCCAGAAGAAAATCTTCATCATCATCATCATCAATGAAAAACAGAAAGATCTCTTTCTCTCATTGGCCTTAAGACTCTGTCAGCTTTCGGCGATGTGGCATTGACAGGATCCCTCTGTTTCTAATCTCTCGAAAGGGTTGGAGGAAAACTTTCTATTCCCTAGGCGAGGTGAAACGTTGGGCCCAGAATTTTATTCCTCAGAAATGAATGAAGGCTGGTGGGAAAGTCATTAGAATTCACAAAACAGCCCCAGGTTTCCTGCTGGGAGAGTGATCTCACCTTCACGTCTCCTTCAGAGAAGTGTGAAAATTTTCTCTTCTCTTCTCTTCTCTTCTCTTCTCTTCTCTTCTCTTCTCTTCTCTTCTCTTCTCTTCTCTTCTCTTCTCTTCTCTTCTCTTCTCTCCTCTCCCTCCTCTCCTCTCCTCTCCTCTCCTCTCCTCTCTTCTTCCCTTCCCTTCCTCTTCCCTTCCCTTTCCCCTTCCCCTTCCCTTTCCTTCTCTTCTCTTCTCTTCTCTTCCTCTCTCCTCTCTCCTCTCCGCTCCTCTCCTCTCCTCTTCCCCATACTAGGAGTTAAAATAAGAGTCAACAGCACTCAATGGAAGTTTTGACATAGTTCACTTGGCTATAGCAATAGCCCTTAAATACTGCTTTCCAGTGCTTTTCCAGCCCTCTCTAAGGGGTTTACAGAGTCAGCCTCTTGCCCCAACAATCTGGGTCCTCATTTTACCCACCTCGGAAGAATGGAAGGCTGAGTCAACCTTGAGCGGGTCACAATTGAACCCCTGGCTAAGGGTGGAGTTAGCCTGCAATACTGCAATGTAGCCACTGGGAAGGAAGGGAGGGAGGGAGGGAGGGCAATGGTACTAAGACTTTTATAGAAGAAGATGATGATGAAGGAGAAGGAGAAGAAGGAGGAGGAGGAGGAGGAAGAAAAGGAGAAGGAGAAGGAGAAGGAGAAGAAGGAGAAGGAGAAGGAGAAGAATTGTGGTGATAATGGGGAAGGGGACCTGGGTGGAAATGGGAAATAGGAATGGGAATTGAGATCCCTGCAGTTGGGAGTCACGGGGCCCTGCGCCCTAGAGAGACGCAACTGACCCATGCAAAGTGGCATTCAATGATCCGAAAAGTGGGACCCTGTACCTGCGGGAATACAAGAAGGAGAAGGAGAAGGAGAAGGAGAAGGAGAAGGAGAAGGAGAAGGAGAAGGAGAAGGAGGAGAGGAATTGTGTGATAATGG
>NW_027257350.1:7500-15000 GCF_029215685.1 Pituophis catenifer annectens
GGGAGGGAAGGAAGGAAGGAAGGAAGGAGAGGATGGAAGGAAGGAAGGAGATTGTTTTTATTGTTTTAATAAAAGGAAATTGTATCTTGAACAAGGCTGAAAACTACTGTCATGGAACGGAGAGATCTGAGGCCCATGGCTGCTCTCCACGGTCCTGAAAGGAATTTTCTCTATGGACATCAAAGCACGAAAGAATTAGCTTGATTTACTGTCACCTCCTCTAAGGTTACTCTGGAGCAGACAAGCAAGTGGACCAGTTTGTGGGGGCAATAAGCTGACTTTGTATAAAATATACAAAAGTATGAAGGCTATTGCTTAACGCACTGTAAGCCGCCCTGAGTCTCCAGAGAAGGGCAGCATATAAATCAATTTTTTTTAAAAAAAAGTGATTTGTGGAATAACATCTTTGTACCCATGCCTCTCAATACGCCAAGAAGACAAGGCTCCGTAAGGAACAAAGGGAGGTCATACAAGTATTTAAAAGAGGGGCAATTTTCAATGGGGGAAGCCAGATTCATTTAACAACCACGTTAATAGCTTAACAACGTAACAACCGCAGGGGTTCCCTTAACAAATGCCTCCTTTAGCAACAGAAGTTTTGAGCTCAGTTGTGGTCACAAGTGAAGGACGACCTATGTTCAATTTTCTAAAGGATCCAAACTCTTTTCTTACTTTTTTTATATTAAAAAATCTTCTCATGTAGCTTTTTGAGCTACTTCTCTGTATTGTACTTCCCCTTAAAAGAACTTTCCCTCTTGGTATCTATTTTGTTGTATCAATAGAGCTTTAAACGCCCGGAGTAGAGATAACCACAGAAGCTTCCCTTCTTTGGCTTTCTCATCTGCAAAGCACATTGACTCGGTATTGATTAGGGTGATAGCGGATGATCCAGTGAATTCTAATCACAATGGTGACATAAAAACTCCCTTTGGAAGAGGCAACAAAATGTTCAGAAACCACAAGCTCCAGACAATGAACTTCCACCCTCCTCTTCCTCCACCTTCCTCCTCCTCCACCCGAGCTACAGATCTTTGCCTCCATGGGCCAATATCCATGTTTCTCAGCCTTGGCTCCTTTAAGATGTGTGGACTTCAACTCCCAGAATTCCCCATCCAGATGGGTTAGAGAGTTAGGGTTGTCTGTCGAGAGACGCGTCAACCTACAACCAGCCTACGAACCCCTCGGAATTCAAATCAGCCAAACAGCCAACCAGAGACAGCACTGACCCTCAACCAATCCACACAACCAGGGGTGGGATTCAAAACTTTTAGCAACCGGTTGTCTGCCCAGTTGCCGGGTGGATGTGGCCTACTTGGCCTCCTTCACCATGGGCATTTTTGCCCTCCCCAGGTTCCGGAGGCTTTCCTTGAGCCTTCAGGAGGGTGAAAACGGCCTCCCCCGGGCTCTGGAGGCACTCTGGAGGCTGGAAACAGGCGCGTTTCTGGATTTACGGTACTTCCAGTAAGCCTGTTTTTCACCCTCCCCAGGCTCTGGAGGCTTTCCTCAAGCCTCTGAGAGGGTGAAAATGGTCTCCCCTGGGTTCTGGAGGCTCTCCGGAGGCTGGAAATGGGCCCATTTCCGGACTTCCGGTACTTCCGGTAGGCCTATTTTTCACCCTCCCCAGGCTTCAGAGGCTTTCCTCGAGCCTTCAGGAGGGCGAAAACAGCCTCCCCCAGGCTCTGGAGGCACTCTGGAGGCTGGAAACGGGCTCATTTCTGGACTTCCAGTACTTCTGGTAGGCCTGTTTTTCACCCTCCCCATACTCCGGAGGCTTTCCTCGAGCCTCTGAGAGGGTGAAAACAGATGTTGACAATTCTGAATTTGCAATCCAATCCAGCGGATCTAGGAAGCATTTCCCCATGGTAAGAATTGCTCAGCTGCAGAGCAATTTTTAAGCTTCGAGCAGTGAAAGATTCCTATCAAGAAACCTCTCATAAACAAACAATTCTATTGCTATGATCTCATTAAAAATATTGTGTGTGTGTGTGTGTGTGTGTGTTTAAAGATACCTTCTCATTTCTGGCCACTCCCCCTGATTTATAGACCCTCTGAGGGTCTCTCTTCAGCAAGATTTGTTTTTACTTCCTTGTTAAAATTAAAGGGAAAGAAGAGGATTATTTTACAACATGGGAATTATTTTACAAATGGTTAAATGACAGATATTGAGGTGAGAGGAGTGGAATTGGATGAAATATGGTCTACATGAGAAAGAAAAATAGACTTTCTCAAAATTTGTACTACATAACTTTGCATATACTAACGGAGGCCAGAATTGCTCTGGCGCAAATGTGGAAACAGATTAATACACCATCTGAAGAAATAGAATGTGCTGAAATGGATAAAATGACAATGGAGATTAAAGAAAGAGATGTTTCGGACGACTATAAAGTGTGGAATAGATTCTATACGTGGCTAGAAAATAGAAATCAAAACAAGAAATAAGAATGTACATTGAATTTTGATTAATTGGAAATGAAGAGTATTGAATACTGGTAAGGATAAAATATTGACTATGTTAATAAATAGGATGTGAGTATATATAACTATTTAGTTTATAAGAGTGTTCAATATTGTTATACAAGAATAAGAGAATGATTAGGATGATTGAATTTAAAAGTAAAGATAATAGTCGATGCAGAAAGTTGCAAAATATTATCTAATGTTGTTATTTATGTTTTGTATTTTACCGTTTGGAGTATGTGTGTGTTTTTTTTCTTTTTCTTTTTCTTTTTGTCTTTTTTTCATTTTTTGTCTTTTTCTATTATGTTTTTGGTTTTAAAAACGTAAAATATTCAATAAAAACTATTTTTTTATAGAAGAGAAGAGAAAGAAAAATAGACGAACGATTATTTTGATGGTTATATAATCGACACTTTGATGGAAGATAGTATATGTTGTAAAGATGATCGATATTATTGTATATTTGTTTACATATTACCGTAGATTTCTTCATAAAGTCTCATTCGTCATCTTCAGGCTGGTGTTTTCGGCTTCGTGCTTCTAGGAGCAATGTGTGATCATGCTCCTAGAAGCACGAAGCCGAAAACACCAGCCTGAAGATGACGAATAAGACTTCGTCAAAACGTCGCCAAGACACTTCCAATTTTACGCGGGAGAAAACCCGAATTACCAAAGACCTACATACAAACAATCTGTCTGTTGAGCCTGGTTTAGCTCAATAGACAGAAGCACTGTAATTTAACACCAGATGTCTGCAATTAAAGCAAGATCGAATCTCGCCAGGCTCAAGGTTGACTCAGCCTTCCATCCTTTCTAAGGTAGGTAAATTGAGGACCCAGTTTGTGGGGGCAATAAGCTGACTTTGTATAAATATACAAAAGTATGAAGGCTATTGCTTAACACATTGTAAGCCACCCTGAGTCTCCGGAGAAGGGTGGCATATAAATCAAATTAAAAAACAAAAAACAAAAAAACACCCGCGAAAACGTCAGAAAATATATATATATGTGATTATAGTGACGATGATGCTATTTGTATGTTAACACCATGGACCCCTAGAGAATGCACTGCTCAACATTGAAACGGAATGTACAATATAAGACAATAAAAGATATTTTTTTAAAAAAACACCAAGATTTTTTTTTTACTTCCTTGCGTCTCCTGTTGGCAGCCTTCATTTCTTCACCTGACCCGTTCATCCCCATTTCAGAATGGAAATATGGGTTAGGATTTGAGCTGACTTCTCTCCAGAAGGAGGGGAAAAGCAAAAAACCACCTTCACCAGCAGCCATGAGTACAAATGCCCGCTTAATTAGGTAGCTTTCTGATGACAATTTTTTAGCGCGATGAGCGAAATACCGACTCTCGCTGGGTTTGCAGCAGGGAGTTAAATTTTACTTTAATTGCCTGTGTTTGAATCAATTTGGGCTCAATTATCACTTTTCTGGAGGTGTTACGAGGAGGCTACACCCTGGCTTCAGGCAGAAGTAGGAATCCAATGTTTGTTTCTCTGGTTATGTAGAATAACAGAGTTGGAAGGGACCTTGGAGGTCGTCTAGTCCAACCCCCTGCCCAGGCAGGAAACCCTACACCACTTCAGACAAATGGTTGTCCAACCTCTTCTTAAAAACTTACAGTGTTGGAGTATTTACAACTTCTGGAGGCAAGTTGTTCCACTGATTCATTGTTCCGTCAGGAATTTTTTCCTTAGTTCTAAGTTGCTTCTCTCCTTGATTAGTCTCCACCCATTGCTTCTTGTTCTGCCTTCGGGTGCTTTGGAGAATAGCTTGACTCCCTCTTCTTTGGGGCAGCCCCTGAGATATTGGAAGACTGCTATCATGTCTCCCCTAATCCTCCTTTTCATTAAACTAGACATACCCAATTCCAGCAACTGTTCTTTTTATGTCCCCTAATCATCGTGGTTGCTCTTCTCTGCACTCTTTCTAGAGTCTCCACATCTTTTTTACATCGTGGCGACCAAAACTGAATGCCATATTCCAAGTATGGCCTTACCAAGGCATTATAAAGTGGTATTAACACTTCATGTGATCTTGATTCTATCCCTCTGTTTATGTCCATGCCAAGGGTGAAATCTGTAGGGACCCTCCCTCTTTTGGTTCGTTTTTGAATCCAACCTTTACTTTTTTTTTTTTTTTTAGTTTTCCAGTCTTCCTGTGTCTTCTTGGCCATTTCCCCTATCAGTCTACAATTTCCTTGTTCTTTTCAAATATTGGTAATCCTCAACTTACGACCACAATTGAGCCCAGTGTTTATGTTGCTAAGTGAGACATTTGTGAATTGAGTTTTGCCTTATTTTATGGCCTTTCTTGCTACGGTTGAATCTGTCAGAGTACGCACATTGGTGCTGATGGTATCCCTTTGGAGAACCCAAAATTACGGGTTAGCAAGACCGCTGACTAGAGATCTAGGAGATGAGGGAGAACATTGTTGGAGACGATCATCTATCTAGAGACGAGGAAGAACATTGTTGGAGACAATCATCTATCTAGAGACGAGGGAGAACGTTGTTGGACATGATAATCTATCTAGAGACGAGGGAGAACGTTGTTGGACACAATCATCTATCTAGAGACGAGGGAGAATGTTGTTGGAGATGATCATCTATCTAGAGACGAGGGAGAACGTTCTTGGACATGATTATCTAGAGACGAGGGAGAACGTTGTTGGAGACAATCATCTATCTAGAGACGAGGGAGAATGTTCTTGGACATGATTATCTAGAGACGAGGGAGAACGTTGTTGGAGACAATCATCTATCTAGAGACGAGGGAGAACGTTCTTGGACATGATTATCTAGAGACGAGGGAGAACGTTGTTGGAGACAATCATCTATCTAGAGACGAGGGAGAATGTTCTTGGACATGATTATCTAGAGACGAGGGAGAACGTTGTTGGAGACAATCATCTATCTAGAGACGAGGGAGAACATTCTTGGACATGATTATCTAGAGACGAGGGAGAACGTTGTTGGAGACAATCATCCATCTAGAGACGAGGGAGAACGTTCTTGGACATGATAATCTATCTAGAGATGAGGGAGAACGTTGTTGGAGACAATCATCTATCTAGAGACGAGGGAGAATGTTGTTGGAGATGATAATCTATCTAGAGACGAGGGAGAACATTCTTGGACATGATAATCTATCTAGAGACGAGGGAGAACGTTGTTGGAGACAATCATCTATCTAGAGACGAGGGAGAACGTTCTTGGACATGATTATCTAGAGACGAGGGAGAACGTTGTTGGAGACAATCATCCATCTAGAGACGAGGGAGAACATTGTTGGAGACGATAATCTATCTAGAGACGAGGGAGAACGTTATTGGAGATGATCCTCTATCTAGAGACGAGGGAGAACGTTGTTGGAGACCCGTTGGGGACTTTGGAGTCTGTTGAAGCATATGGAGAAGATGTCAGACGTGTCCTCCGAACATCTCCAGTCACAAGCACCTAGGTTCCCAGGAGGGGTCTTGCTCCACCTTCTCCTGTCCTCCTGCAGGGCCGTAGCACCTCCTGGTTGTCCTCCAGGCTTTCTGCAGCACCCACCCCTGATTAGATCACTGTCGCCGGGGACCCCGAAGGTTAATTGCCCTCCTCTTTGTACGCCGCTTGGCAAGGAGCCCCAGTTGCGGTTGGCGGGGATGGATTATCCCTCGGGCTTTTGAGTGTGCAGCCGTGTCTTGTCTCGCCCAGTCAAAGAGGTGTGCTTAACAAGTATTAAGAGACAGAAATAATTCTCCCATTCTCTGCGGCCTTTTCTTTCCCTCCTTTCTCTTGCCTTGTAAATCCTGCTTAGTGGAGCTGAATAGGGCAACGGCTTCACACCGCACCTTTCTTCGGGGGCCAAACTGGTGGAGGATTAACTCCTCTCCCGCCTTTCTCCCCCCCTTCCCAACCATGGTTTCCTTGCTCTGCATTTGTCTCAGAAGAAGGGAGCAAGGAAGGCTTAAGCGGGAGGGGGAGGCAGAAGGAAGGAGGGGGGGAGGCTTCCCCATTTAAGGGGATCTAGGCCTATTCAGGGCAACTTGTCCCGAGTTCGTCAGCTTTTGTTCGGCTCCCATTCTTTTGGATGATTTCTTCACTCTAGTAAAAGCGCTTTAATTCCTTTTTAGACACCGAGATTCCATCTGCCTCCCGTCCTGGGGGGTGCCCCCTCCTGAGCTGCCCCCCCTCCACACCCCCAGCTCACCTCACCCATCCTTCTCTCTCTCTCTCTCTCTCTCTCTCTTTCACTTTCTCAGACTCTTAAGTGAAGGTCTTCCTTTAAAACATCAGCAAAGGGAAAGGGGGTGGGTTAGGGTTGGAAAGAGGGAAGGGAGGGAGGCAGGAAGGAAGAGAGGGAGGGAGGAGGAATGAAGGAAGGAAGGAAGAAAGGCTAGAAGAAGGAAGGAAGGAAGGAAAGGAAGGCAGGCTAGAGGAAGGAAAGAAGGAAGGAAGGTTAGAAGAAGGAAGGAAAGGAAGGAAGGAGAAATAAAGGATAGAGGAAGGAAGGTTAGAAGAAGGAAGGAAAGGAAGGAAGGAGAAATAAAGGAAGGAAGGAAGAAAGGCTAGAAGAAGGAAGGAAGGAAGGAAAGGAAGGCAGGCTAGAGGAAGGAAAGAAGGAAGGAAGGTTAGAAGAAGGAAGGAAAGGAAGGAAGGAGAAATAAAGGATAGAGGAAGGAAGGTTAGAAGAAGGAAGGAAAGGAAGGAAGGAGAAATAAAGGATAGAGGAAGGGAGGAAGGTTAGAAGAAAGAAGGAAGGTGAAATAAAGGAGAGAGGAAGGAAGGGAGGAAGGTTAGAAGAAGGAAGGAAGGAGGAAGGAAGGTGAAATAAAGGAGAGAGGAAGGGAGGGAGGAAGGTTAGAAGAAGGAAAGGAAGGAAGGAGAAATAAAGGAGAGAGGAAGGAAGGAAGGAAGGAGGAAGGAAGGAAGGAGAAATAAAGGAGAAATAAAGGAGAGAGGCAGGAAGGAGGAAGGAAGTAAGGAGAAATAAAGGAGAGAGGGAGGAAGGAAGTAAGGAGAAATAAAGGATAGAGGAA
>NW_027257350.1:17500-25734 GCF_029215685.1 Pituophis catenifer annectens
CTAAGCCTTTAAAAAAAATGAAAAAAGAAAATACAATGTCATCATTTACTGGGGTGTCTCCTCCACCTCCCTCCCCTCCCTATCACCTTTTCTGCTAATTAAGTCTGCCTTCAATCTCTTCCACTTTCCCGTTGCCCTGTTTGAGATCTTTAATGAGCCTGGAACCTTTTACGACTCCATAAAATATTAAATAAATACTGTTTACTTTAAGCAATTCAGAGCTCTCTGTCTCTTCCCTCCTTCCCACACTCTGCTTTTCTGCTTGTTTCTCCCCCCCCTTTTTTTTTTTGGTCAACCACAAACCAGAAAATCCCTTCTCCTTTTTTTTTTTATTGTTGGGGTTTTCGCAAACACCTTCCCTTCCCTGGGTTGGGAGGAAAGGCTTGAATGCTAAGGAATTGCGGGATGGAAGAAGAAGAAGAGGAGGAGGAGGAGGAGGAGGAGGAGGAGGAGGAGGAGGAGGAGGAGGAGTGGAGGAGGAGGAGTGGGAGGAGAGGGGGACGGAGGGAGGAGGAGAGGGAGGAGGGGGAAGAGGATGAAGAAGAAAAAGAAGAGGAGGAAGAGGAGGAGAAGAAGAAGAGGAGGAGGAGAGGAGAAGAAGAAAAGTAGGATGAGAAGGAGGAGGGGAGGGAGAGGAGGAGGAGGAGGAGGAGGAGGAGGAGGAGGAGGAAGAAGAAGAAGAAGAAGAAGAAGAAGAAGAAGAGGAGGAGGAGGAGGAGGAGGAGGAGGAGGAGGAGGAGGAAAAGATGAAGATAAAGGAAGAGGAGGAGGAGGAGTGGAGGAGGAGGAATGGGAGGAGAGGGGGAGGGAGGGAGGGGGGAGAGGGAGGAGGGGGGAAGAGGATGAAGAAGAAAAAGAAGAGGAGGAAGAGGAGGAGAAGAAGAAGAGGAGGAGGAGGAGGAAAAGGAAGAGGAGGAGGAAGAAGAAGAGGAGGAGGAGGAGGAGGAGGAGGAGAAGGAGGAGGAGGAGAAGAAGAAGAAGAAGAAGAAGAAGAAGAAGAAGAAGAAGAAGAAGAAGAAGAAGAAGAAGAAGAAGAAGAAGAAGAAGAAAGCAAAATGCGGAGAGATGTTTGATAACAAATAAAGGCTTGTGATGGCAGGCATCCCTAGTCTCTTTCCACCTGCCGGTATTTGCTTAGCAAACAATGTTAATTCAACTGCTTTCCTCCATAGAATTCAGACGGAGATAGCAAATTTTTCCCTTTTGGTCTCCAGAGCGCCAGACTTCCTCTTAGCTGCTTCACTGGGGAGTGTTCAAGAAAGCAAAAAGCCATATGCCTATCTCTTGACATCGACGGTGCCTTCACACAACCGGGTTCCTGAAAGCTGGAGTGTTGGGTAAGACTTGGGAATATCCATGGGGGCTAAAACAGGGGACCTCAGCAACAACAAGGCAGCTAAGTCTAAAGAAAGTGAAAAGGAAGGACGCTTACCAGGGTACGGGAAAATGAGAAGGTGAAGATCTTGTGGGACGTTCGAATACAGACGGATCGTCACTTGGAACACAACACGCCAGATATCACAGTTGTCGAAAACCGAAACGTACAATTTATTGACATCGCGGGTACCAGGAGATGCCAGAGTCGAAGAAAACGAACTGGAAAAAATCGTGAAATATCGCGACCTGGCCATCGAATATCGTGAAATATCGCGACCTGGCTATGGATGAAACATGTAACAGTGATACCCATTGTCATCGGGGCATTTGGTACCATGTCCAAGAATTTTATAACATTCATCAGCAAATTGCAGCTTCCTGCAATAACACCAGCGGAACTGCAAAAAACTGCGCAACTTGGAATATCGTACATCTTAAGAAGGTACTTGGTTGATCCCTAGGACATTGGCAGCAACCCGTATCAACCATTATTAGCACCAGTCAATGGTATTTGTGATGCATTTTTGAATCTCCAGTTGACTGAGTTTCATGTTTAATGAATAAAGTAAATAATAATAATAATAATAATAATAATAATAATAATAATAATAATAATAATAATAATAATTGGAAACACAAAGCTCTGCACGGCCAATACTTGAAAAGTATTGAAGGCAAAGCTGACCAGAAACTAACTTGGAACTGGTTAAGATCAGGAGTACTGAAAAAAGAAACAGAAAGCTTTATTTTGGCAGCTCAAGAACAAGCCCTAGCCACAAACTGTATGAAGGCAAAAATTCAACATGTTACCACCAACAGCAAATGCCGCCTCTGCAATGAAAAAGAGGAGACAGTTGACCACCTGATCAGTGGGTGCAGCAAAATTTCACAAACTGACTACCTACAACGCCATGACCGTGTTGCTAAAATCATTCACTGGAAATTGTGCCAGAAGTTTGGATTTGAGTACAGCAAAAACCACTGGGAACATCAGGTTGAGAAAGTTTTAGAGAATGAGAAACTCAAGATCTTGTGGGACTTTAGGATTCAGACTGACAGGCACTTGGTCCACAACACACCTGACATAACAATAGTTGAAAAGAAAAAAGTATGGTTCATTGACATTGCAATACCTGGTGATGCACGAATTGAAGATAAGCAGCAAGAAAAAAATCACAAAGTACCGGGACTTGCAAATCGAAGTTGAGCGACTGTGGAAAAAGAAATCGTGTGTTGTCCCGATTGTAATTGGAGCCCTCGGAGCAATACCCAAAGGGCTACCCCGCTATTTAGGAATTCTAAATTTGCCGGACTTGAACATTTTGACTCTACAAAAAACCACCTTACTCGGAACAGCTTACATCCTCCGACGATACCTTAACAGTTCCTAGGTCCTTGGTTAGGACTCGAGCTGCTGAGCTATTAACCAGCCTCAAAGGCTGTGAATCTCACTAAAGATTAACCAATAAATAATAATAATAATAATAATAATAATAATAATAATAATAATAACAACAACAACAACAACAACAACAACAACAACAACAACAACAATGCCAATATCCAAGAATTTTACAAAATACATCAAGAAATGGCAGCTTCCTGCAATAACACCAGTGGAACTGCAAAAAAAAACCCTGCGCTACTCGGAACATCATATATTTTAAGAAGATACTTGGTTGATACCTAGGACGCTGGCAGCAACCCGTATCAACCATCAGCACCAGTCAATCGTATTTGGGACACATTTTTAAATGATCAGTTGACTTGAGTTTCATGTTTAATGAATAAAAGAGATAATGATGATGATGATGATGATGATGATGATGATGATGATGATGATGATGAAAAATATAACCAGACCATCTAGAATTCAACCAACCCAACCCAAACAGACAAGCTAGAACTTATCGGGGGAAGTTGAGACACGGAGTTTGAGTCAAAAATGCACACCTTATTGTATTCCTTATTTATTTTAGTCCACTTAGAGAGGCTGCCCAGCTCCGAAATGGCCCTGCGTGCCTTAGATGTTCCTTAATCTCCCTCAGCAGCTGGAGAGATCTGATAGGAGATACAAACCTTCTCCTCTGGAGTCCTAGCTTAGAAGAATTGACATGTGGGTATCATCTATAATCTTGGAAATACATTTAGAAATTGGACCGAAAAGGAAAATTGGACCGAAACAGACATTTCTGTGATGTGTATGGAAGTGTTTAATGTTCCATTTAGCAGTCTCCCGAACTTCAAACGCTTCCATTCGATTTATTTTTATAAACAAACAAACGTCCAATCCATAATCAATCAATCAATCAATCAATCAGTGAATCATCTGAGTACATTTTTTGTGTCTTCTCCCTACTCCTCAATCTTTTCACATATCTTAATCTTTATCATTTGATTTGTTATGCCATTTCTCCTACCTTTCTTTACACTATTACTCTCTCTATATATCTCTCTTCTCCAACCAAGAATAAAATTGCCCCCATATCTGAAAATATTCCGATTCCTCTCTTTCTTTAAGTGTCAAAGTCAATCTATTCATTTCTGCACAATCCAATGTTTTCTTAATTATTTCTCCCACCATAGGGAATTTTTCTGCTTTCCATCTTTGCGCAAATACTGTCCTCGCTGCAGTTATAACATGTACAATCAAATATATATTGAGAGCCATTAAGAGCCTTGGTGGTGCAGCGGACTAAAGTGCTGTTAAGTAGCACTTAGCTGCCAGCTGCCTGCAATTACTGCGAGTTCAAATCTCACCAGGCTCAAGGTTGACTCAGCCTTCCGTCCTTCCGAGGTAGATAAAATGAGGACCCGAATTGTGGGGGGCAATAAGCTGACTTTGTATAAGAAGAACACCGCTTGGGGGGGGGGGGCGAAAGCCCTACTAAGGAGGTATATACAAAAGTATGAAGGCTATTGCTTAACGCATTGTAAGCCGCCCTGAGTCTCCAGAGAAGGGCGGCATATAAATCGAACCAATAAATAAATAAATAAATAAATAAATAAATAAATAAATAAATAAATAAATAAATAAATAAATTTTCCTTACTAAGTTTCTCTGGTAAGATACCCAATAGGAACAGTTCAGGTTTTAAAAATCTATATGTTGTTATATCATTTCTTCTAACCATGTTTTGATTTTCATCCAATAATTTCTCACTTCTGGACATGTCCACCACCTATGATAATATGGTCCTGGAATCTGATGACATTTCCAACATTTGAATTAGAAAGCGGGATCTGCCAGAGGTTGGAAAGATATATACAGGCAGTACTAAATAAAGGAGAATATTTGTAGCTCAGGGTTGACACGAGGGCGTCTGAGCTTGGTTTGTTTTCTTGCAGGCGTTTCGTGACCCAAACTAGGTAACCTCATCAGTGTTGGAAGCATTGAAAAATTTCAGCAACCAGCTCGCTGCCCGGTGGCTGATTGGGTGTGGCCATGGGGGCATGGCCTATTTGGCCTCCTGCACCATGGCAGGCGGGGCGCGTTTTTGCCCTCCCCAGGCTCCGGAGGCTCTCTTGGAACCTCCAGAAGGGTGAAAATGGCTTCCCCAGGGCACCGGAGGCCCTCCAGAGGCCGGAAATGTGCCCGTTTCTGGACTTCCGATAGGCCCGTTTTTCACCCTCCCAGAGCCTCCGTGTGCACCCTGCACTTACCTGGCATCCAAAATGGGCCGCGTGGAGCGTCCTGAGAGGGATGGGGTGGGGTGGGCGGGGTCAGCTAGTCCTTGGAACAACCGGTTCGGTGAACCAGGTTAAAATTAATATCCACTTCGCCTGAACCGGGTCCGAACCGGCTGAATCCCACCTCTGGCAGGAAGGGAATGGGGTTTGGAGAGAGGAGGAGATGAACTATGGGGGTCCTTGGTGCTCTCTGAGCTTGTTTGTTTTCTTGCAGACATTTCATTACCAAAGTAGGTAACAACATCAGTGCTCGTTGCTTCAGGGTGGGCAACGTTTAAGAGAACTCGCCCCTCTCGTCCAGAAAATGGTAGAATTTTCCAGGTTCAGCTAGAGAGAGAGGCAGATGGACAGGGCATCCTTCCAAAACAGTGTAACTCCATCCATTACATCCTAGAACCTTCACCCCAGTCAATCTCATAAATCAATGGTCCTTCTCTCTCTCTCTTTCTCTCTTTCTCTCCCTCCCTCCCTCTTTCTCTCCCTCCCCTCCCTCCCTCTTTCTCTCTCCCTCTCTTTCCTCTTTCTCTCCCTCCTGCTCTCTTTCTTTCCCTCTCTCTCCTCTCTTTCTCTCTCTCTCTCTCTCTCTCCCTCCCTCCCACTTTCTCTTTCCCTCTCTCTCCTCTCTTTCTCTCTCTCTCCCTCCCTCTCTCTATCTCTTTCTCTCCCTCCTGCTCCCTTTCTCTTTCCCTCTCTCTCCTCTCTTTCTCTCTCTCTCTCTCCCTCCCTCCCTCCCACTCTTTCCCTCTTTCTCTCTCTCTCCCTCACTCCCTCTTTATCTCTTTCTCTCCTTCCCACTCTTTCTCTCTCTCTCCTTTCTTTCTCTCTCTCTCTCCCTCCCTCCCTCTCTGTCTCTCTCATACACACACACATTGTCCCCCTCCCTTCCTCTTCAGCCTTCTGTCCCAGTCTTTGGGGTGCTCTCATTTCCACCCCCGTATGGCTGCACAAAAGGCCATGGAGCTGAGGGATGCCTGGGAACAGCCCCAGAACCATCTTGTATGTGTGCATGTGCCCGTGCCTCCCTCCCTCCCTCTCTCTCTCTCTCTCTCTCTGTGTGTGTGTGTGTGTGTGGTGTGTGTGTCTTTGAAGGCAGGGTGAAGGGAAGTCAGGGCAGACGGAGGGGAAGACCGTTGGAAGGGAGTGAGCATGTGTGCCCGTGTGACCAGAAGCACCGATAAATCAGGGCCCCGCTGCCTTGCCATTTAACACACTCTTCGCCCGGAGTTGTCAGTGAAACCGTTAATTAATTAGCTAATCCCACAATGAAGTGGTTTTTAAATGGATCTTCCCCTCCCGGCTTCCCCTTTAAATAATTACTGTTGAGGGGAGCCTTTGTAAAGACCAATTTTCCAGCCGGACCAACCTCAAATAGCGGAGGGAGGAGAATATAAAAAGAGAGAGAGAGAGAAAGAGAGAGAGAGGAGAAAGAAAAGAGAGAAAGAGAGAGAGGACAGAGAGAGAAAGAGAGGAGAGGAGAAGAGAAGAGAGAAAGAAAGAAAAAGAGGGGAGAGAGAGAAGAGAGAGAGAGGAGAGTTTGGAGAGAGAAAAAGAGAGAGAGCGGGGAGAGAGAGAGAAAGAGTGAGGAGAGAGAGGGAAAGAGAAAGAGAGGAGAGAGCGAGAGGAGAGAGAGAGAAGAGAGAGAGGAGAGTTTGGAGAGAGAAAAGGAGAGAGAGCGGGGAGAGAGAGAGAAAGAGTGAGGAGAGAGAGGGAAAGAGAAAGAGAGGAGAGAGCGAGAGGAGAGAGAGAGAAGAGAGAGAGGAGAGTTTGGAGAGAGAAAAAGAGAGAGAGCGGGGAGAGAGAGAAAGAGTGAGGAGAGAGAGGGAAAGAGAAAGAGGAGAGAGCGAGAGGAGAGAGAAGAGAGAGAGAGAAGACAGAGAGAAAGAGTGAGGAGAGAGAGAGGAGAGAGAGAGGGGAAAGAGAAAGAGAGAGGAGAGAGAGAGGAGAGAGAAAGAAAGACAGAGAGAGAAAGAGAGAGAGAGAGGAGAGAGAGAGAGAGGCAGGAAACACACATGCAAGACTGCCACATCTGGCTTTGAGGAGTTGGAGGGCAGGGAATGATGGGAGTTGTGATCCAACATACCAGGAAGGCGACAAGGTGAGCGGTGTTCATTTGCAACCAAGGTGGATCTCTCAAAAGTACTTTGCTTGCCTTCTCCCGCAATTCTTTCCCGTTTTCAGTATTTTACAGGCAGCCCTTGACTTAGTCATTTGTTTAGTGACTGTTCAAAGTAATAATGGCGCTGAAAAACAAAAAAAAGGGACTTCAACAAAAGTGATTTTTATTTACACTTTTAGTCACAAACATTATTGATTTGTGCGCCGTTGAGTTGCTTTTGACTCTGCCAACTGCCCGGATTAAATCCTTCCAATTTTCTTGGCAAGATTTCCAGAGACGGTTTTGTCCTTGTCTCCTTCCTGGGGCTGAGAGAAAGCGACTGGCTCAGGGGGAACCCAGCTGGCTTTGTGACCGAATCACGACTAGAACTCCCAGTCACCTAGTTTCTAACCTGGCGCCTTTAACGACTACACCAACCTGACTCTCAGGAACTTTGCAGAAGTGATTTTTTGAATCGTGACTGCCTCTCTCCAGTTTTATTGCAACATCTCAACAACTATGCTACGTTTGGCCCCACCACCTGTATAAAAATTCTGGAGTCATGCTGATCCTAAATTTGTAGCTATGAGTAAAAGGTGGGTTGATTGCATCTCTAGATTTTATTTATTTATTTATTTATTGGTTCGATTTATATGCCACCCTTCTCCGGAGACTCAGGGCGGCTTACAATGCGTTAAGCAATAGCCTTCATACTTTTGTATATACCTGCTTAGTAGGGCTTTTGGCCCCCCCCAAGCGGTGTTCTTTTTTATACAAAATCATCTTATTGCACCCACAATCCGGGTCCTCATTTTACCTACCTCGGAAGGATGGAAGGCTGAGTCAACCTTGAGCCTGGTGAGATTTGAACTCACAGTAATTGCAGGCAGCTGGCAGCTAAGTGCTACTTAACAGCACTTAGTCCGCTGCTCCACCAAGGATTGACACAAGTGATCTTTGCGTTAGAAGTACCATGTTTCCCCCAAAATAAGACCCTGTCTTATATTTATTTGAACCCCGAAATAAGCGCTTGGTCTTATTTTCGGGGAGGTCTTATTTTGGGGCGCGTGGA
>NW_027257351.1:0-25332 GCF_029215685.1 Pituophis catenifer annectens
ACTTTCAGTTTCGTTTTGAGCTTGGTTTGCACAAAGAGGAAAAAAAAACTGAACAATTTAGCAAGAGCAGAGCCCTGTGCAAATCAGCTGAGAGGGGGAAGCCGAGCTAATTAACGTAGGGCGGCCCTTTGAAGCCCCGCGGCAAGAGTTTAAACAGGTTTTTTCCCTCTAGCCATCAGCGGGGATTCAGGAGGCAGCCGGGAACCAGGAGGCAGAATGAAAAATCGGGACTTTTTTAAAACGCCGCGGGACGCGGGACAAATTGCTCAAAAGCGGGACTGTCCCGCCAAAAGCGGGACGTCTGGTCACCTTACCCAAGTTTCCATTTTAGGCATAATACTCTTCAATATCTTCATAAATAATCTAGATGAGGGAATGGGAACTCATCAAATTTGCAGATGACACCAAGCTGGCAAGAATAGCAAACACCCTAGATGATAGGCTCAAAATCCAAAAGGATCCTGACAATCTTGAACATTGGACCTTATCTAACAAAATGAAATACAATGTAGATAAAAAGTAAGGTTCTACACTTAGACAAGAAAAACCAATTGTACAGGTATAGACTAGATCAAATTTAGCTCAATGTCAGTAACTGTGAGATGGATCGTGGAGTCCAAATGGACAATCACTTAAATGTGAGCCAACAGTATGCAGCAGCAACCAAAAAAGCCAATGCAATCCTAGGCTGCAATAATAGAGGGATAGAATCAAGATTACATGAAGAATTAGTACTGCTTAACAAAGCTTTAATACAGCCACACTTGGAATACTACATCCAATTTTGATCACCACAATATAGAAAAGATGCTGAGACTCTGAAAAGAGTACAAAGAGCAACAAAGATTATTAGGGGTCTAGAGATAAAATATATAAAGAACAGTTGCAGGATATGTCTACTCTGAAAAGAAGGATTGGGGGAGATATGATAGTCATGTTCTAATATCTGAGGAGCTTTCACAAAGAGGGGCAAAACTATTTTCCAAAGCATCAGAAGGCAAGAAAAGAACCAATGAATGGAAACTAATCAAGGAGAGGAGCAACCTAAAACTAAGGTGAAATTTCCAATGTAAAAAATTGTGGGTACCTCATCACTGGAGGCTTTCAAAAAAAAGACTGAACAGCCATTTGTCTGAAATGGTATAGACCAGGGGTCTGCAACCCACAGCTCTGAAGCCACATGTGGCTCTTTCATCCCTCTGCTGCGACTCCCTGTTGCTCAAAATATGAGTCACAACCACTATAGTTTTTTTATAGTGTAAAGGTAAAAAAATGATTTATGCAGTGTTATCTTCATTTTAGATGTCAAAAGGGTTTTGTGGCTCCCAGTTTTTTCTTTTCTTTTTCTTTTTTTTTTTTCAAAAAAGTTTTTATTTTTGTTTCTCATAACCATATTTACATATACAGTCATTTATCCACTATTTTTCATTCATCTTTTCTTTTAACTTTCATTTTTCATTTTTAATTATTCAGGGCTGCTCTTTTACTATTTACCCTTCTTTATTTTGCAACAACCTTTCTTTCTCTCCTCCCCTTCTCTTCCTTCCTCTATCTCTTCCTACCTTCTTCCTCTCCTTCTCTTTCCTACTTCCCCTTCCCTTCTCCCACTCCTCTCTTCTTCCCCCCATTCTAACCTTCTCTCCTCTTTCCCCTCCCTTTTCTTCCTTTCCTTTTCTCTTTCTTCTCTCTCTCCCTCTCCTCTCTTCTCCCTTCCTCTCTCTCTACTCCTTCCCCTCTCTCTTGTTGTTTCCCTTTTCAGTTCAATCTAGAATGGTATTCGAGCAGCCCCAATTTTCTATTTATCTCTATTCTCATTTCAATTTCTTATTTAATTAATAATTATATCTATTTCATCATTTGTGTACATTTTTACAATAATCTCACTTTTCCCTTTTTACTCCCCCTCCCCTTTATCTCTTTACCTATGCATCATCTGGGATTCTATTCTTCTGATTATTTTCTCCCATCTTTTCTCTATCTATTTTATCTCCATACCCTTATTTATATTTCCTTTCTAACCAATCATAAAAATTATCCCATGTCCTGAAATACATCGACTCCTCTTTATCTTTTATTCTCAATGTTAATCTATTCATTTCTGCACAGTCTAAAATTTTCTTTATAATTTCTCCTTCCAACGGGATTTTGTCTGCTTTCCAATTTTGTGCAAATACAATTCTAGCCACTGTTATTAAATGAATAATCAAATACCATATTTTTTGGAGTATAAAACAGACTTCCCCCCCATAAAAGGGGGTGAAAATTTAGGTGTGTCTTATACACCGAATGTAGCCCTGCCCATCCACTGGCCCCCACCCTTTAGCCTCTGCCTCACAGCAGTCACCTCCTTGCAAGCAAACAGCAAGAAAAACAGCTCCTTTCAGCTTCAGCACAGCCTAATTAGCACAAGTTGATTGGATCGGCCTCCCGACTCTCAGCTGATTTGCTCTTAGCTGTTTTGTGCAGGGCTCTGCTGCTTGCTGCAAAGAGGTAAATTGCTGGAGCAGATTTTTTTTTCCTTGTGCTAATCAAGCTCTGCTGAAAACAAAAATGAAAGTAAAGCAGGGTGTTTGCTGCAACAAGGTAAAATTGCTCAGAGGCAGAGGGAGATTTCTTTTTCTTCTTTTCCTCACCAAAAAAAGTAGGTGCGTTTTATACTCTGGTGCATCTTATACTCCAAAAAATACGGTATGTATCTTCTCTATTATAATTCTCCAGTAAAATTCCCAATAAGAATATCTCTGGTTTTAACTCTATATGTTGCTGCAACATTCCCTCTAACCATGTCTGTATTTTCACCCAGTAATGTTTTGCTTCTTTACACAACCACCACATATGATAATATGATCACGGCAATTGATGACATTTTCAACACTTAGCTGATTTATCATTAAACATCTTAGTTAATCTTTCTGATGCATATGCCATCTATAAACATCTTATACAAATTTTCTTTATAGCTGTTACCATTGTTAGTTTATAGTTTCTTTCCCATAGTTGTTGCTATTTCTCCAGTTCTATAGTATATCCAAAATTCTTTGCCCATGTTATAATTGTTTCTTTTACTTCTTCATCTTCTAGTCTAATCTGTAATAGATAATTATATAGTTTTTTAATCATTTTTTCATCTGTTCCTGTCAGTATTTCGTCCAGTTTGATTTCCCCAAGTTAAAACCATATTGTCTACGATCTGCTTCATATCTTGATTGTATTTGCAGTCTTGTATACCAATCTATCTCAATCCCTTGACTCTCTAGTTCTTGTTTTTATTTCAGTTCTCCCCTATCTGTCAAAATGTCCTCATACCTAACAATATTCCTCATATTTACAATGTTTGGATATGTCACCGCTTCTATTGTAGAAAGCCACATTGGTATGTTCAAATAATGTTTTTCTTTCACTCTCTCCCACACTGATAACAAGCCATTTCTTACATAATGTCTCTGGAAATATCCATGTATCCTTTGTTTCCCGCACCATAGAAAGGCATGCCAACCCAGTTGTAAATCATGATCCTCCAATGTCAATAGTCTTGCATTCCTCAATAAAATCCATTCTTTAATCCATGTTAATGCTGCCACTTGATAATACAGTTCCCAATTCGGTAGGCCAAACCCACCTCTAGTTCTTGCATCTTGCAGCATTTTTATGTTAATTCTTGCTCTTTTTCCTTGCCTCACATATTTCCATGTTTCTTCTGCTCTTCAAAGTATTTTTTCTCCAAACTATTGGTATAGTTTGAAATAGAAATAATAGTTTTGGTAATACATTCATTTTTATTAATGCTATTCTTCCCATTAATGATAGTTGCAAGTTTCTCCATTTCTCCAGGTCTTTTCAATTTGTTTTTTCAGTTTATAATAATTATCTTCCTTGAGTATTGTACATTTTGATGTCAAATGAAAACTCAAACATTTCACTTTCTTCACAATTTGGATGTCCAGTTTCTCCATTATCTCTCTTTTTGGATGTCCAGTTTCTCCATTATCTCTCTTTTTTTATTTTCTCTCATATTTTTAACTAATATGTATAAACTCATTTAATAATTTCTTCAATCTTTCAGCCATAATTGATGCAAAAATCTTATAGTCCACATTTAATAAAGATATTGATCTATAATTCTTTATTTGTTGCAGATCTGCCTCTTTTGGTATTAAAGTTATGTATGCCTCCATCCATGAATCCAGAATTTTAGCTTTAGGTAATAGTTCATTGAATACTTGCATCATCACATTGCTTAATACATCTTGTAAGATTTTATATATCTCTGCTGGTAATCCATCTGGACCTGGTATCTTCCCATTTTTTTGTCTTTTAATTCCCTCCATTAATTCCATCATTGATATTCTTTCTTCTAACAGTTTTTTGAACTTTTCTGGAATTCTAGGCATTTCCATTTTTAAAAAATACTGTTCTATCTCGTCTTCTGCCACTGTTTCTTGTTGGTACAGTCCATTATAATATTTCTCAATTATTATCTTCTTTTCCTCAGTTTTATAACATACCTTTCCATCTTGATCTATTAATTGACTTATTAATTTCTTTTCTTTCTCTTTTTTCATTTTATATGCTAACCATCATCCTGGTTTATTTGCATTTTCAAAGAAATTTTGCTTTGTAGCTTTTATTTCATTCTCCAATTCTTCATTTTCCATTAAATTCATTTTATGCTTTTTCAGATCCATCAAATTTTTAATCTTTTTTGTCATGAGGGGTTTTTTTGCAACACCATCTCTAACCTCTTATATTCCTTCTCTAAGTTCTTTTGCATTTGCCTATTCTGTTTATTTCGTTTTCCTAAATATGTCATTGTCAATCCTCTATTATATGCTTTGCTGGTATCCCACACATTTTGTAAATATGTTTTCTTTTCTGTGGGTAATGGTCCAAATGGCTCTTTGAGTGTTTAAGGTTGCCAACCCCTGGTATAGACATTCCTGCCTCGAGCAGGGGGTTGGTCTAGATGACCTCCAAGGTCTCTTCCTACTCTGTTATTCTAGGTTCTTCTGAATATCATTATTGAAATGAAAGAGAGACTGAGTAGGCTCTTTGCAATATTTATGTAAGTCTGTAACACTTGTATAGCATTAATTCCCAGGAGAAACTTGCTGAGATATTTCAGTCAGAATTTGATTATAGCCAGCATGCTTGAAATCCAGAAACCTGCTGCCGCTGTTCTTTTGTCACTACACTGGAATAAACTGAAATGGGATGTGGTGTTGGTGAGTCAGGAAGCCCCATGAATATCTGCACTAAAACCACACAAAATACATGGATGTTTTCATCTACTATATAATTTAATCTGTATTTTCATCTACTACATAACTTAATCTGAGAATGAAATGTTCACACTTCAACAGTATGAATATTAGCTATTTCTTTGAACTACTCATCACAGAATTTCTAACTAGGTGGACTCATGGCAAAGCCATTAGATGTCTCACTCCAAAAATGAAATATTTCATTTTCAACTTAATCTATAGGATTAGCTGAAAGAACCTTGCCCAAGACCAGAATTAGGCTTTATATGCAGGAGACTTAGGTTCAAGGCTCCATTATGTTCATGTCCAGACATATCAAAAGAACTCAAGGATGACTGAGAATCTAAAAATGTGGCTTTTCTAAAAATATTTGCTGCATTTCCCTACCATAGAATAGTAGGTATCACAAAGTCTCTTTGTGTGGTTTCTGTGTAGATATTAATGGGATTTCCTGTCTCATCAACACCATCTCCCATTTCAGTGTATTCCAGGATAACCTTGAACCCCGACCTTATGTTTCTTTTCTAGAGTGAGTCCTACCACTCTCTAAGTTTCTGGACAATGCTACCACTTAGAATACGTGTCAATACTTGACTATGTGTCAGATTGGTCTAACAAGTAACAACTTCAAATCTCAACCAACAAATGCTCTGTCTTGCACATTGGCAAAAAAAATTAAAACATAAAATACAAATTAGATGGACATGACCTTGTAGATGACCTTCACTCTGTCAAGGACCTTGGAATACTCATTTATAAAGATCTAAGTGCCAGAGCCCACTGTAACAACATTGCCAAAAAGGCATTAAGAATTGTTAATCTAATCTTGCGTAGCTTCTTCTCTGGTAATATTGTACTACTAATTAGAGCATACAAAACATTTGCTAGACTAATTCTCGAATCCAGGTCATCTATCTGGAACCCACACTGCATATCGGACATTAATACAATCGAAAGAGTCCAGAGATATTTCACAAGAAGAGTCCTCCATTCCTCTACCCGTAATAAAATACGTTATGCCACCAGACTTGAAATCTTGGCCTTAGACAACTTAGAACTACGCTGACTTTTGTCTGACATAAGCATATTACATAAAATTATCTGCCACAATGTCCTACCTGTAAATGACTAGTTCAGCTTCAACCACAACAATACACAAGCAAATAAGAGATAAAAAAATTATTTATTTATTTATTTGTTTGTTTATTTATTTATGTAATTTATATGCCTCCCTTCTCCCGAAGGACTCAGGGTGGCTTACAAAGAACGGAACAAAAATTACATAAACATTAAAAATCCAATTAAAAATTGATTAAAATTATTTAAAATCACCCCTGCGGATCAGCCCATTTGATGAAAGAGCCACGTCTTCAATTCACGGCGGAAGGAGAGGAGGTCAGGGGCTGTCCTAAGGCCAGTGGGTAGCCCATTCCAGAGGGTCGGTGCTCCCACAGAGAACGCTCTCCCCCTAGGGGCCGCCAGCTGACATTGTCTGGCTGACGACACCTTGAGGAGGCCCGTTCTATGGGAGCACACAGGACGATGGGAGGATGGCAGGAGATGATCCTGCAAGTACCCCGGGCTTAAGCCATGTAGGGCTTTATAGGTGAGCACCAGCATCTTGAAACGGACCCGAAGGACCACCGGTAGCCAGTATAGCTCGCGCAGGAGAGGTGTCACACAGGAGTAACGAGAAGCCCCGTAACAACCCGCGCGGACCCATTCTGGACTAGCTGTAGCCTCCGGGTGCATCCCAAGGGCAGCCCCATGTAGAGGGCATTACAGTAGTCCAACCAAGACGTAACAAGGGCGTGGCAAGGGCATCCCGGTCTAGGAAAGGGCGCAACTGGTGCACCAGGCGTACTTGTACGAAGGCCCCCCTGGTCACGGCCATCAAATGATCTTCTAAAGATATCCATGAATCCAGGAAGACACCCAGATTGCGATCCCTTTCTGAGGGAGTAAGAACCTCCCCTCCTATCACAAGTGACGGGACCTCTAGATTACGAGATGCCGGTATCCACAGCCACTCAGTCTTGGATGGGTTGAGTCTGAGTCTGTTTCTTTCCATCTAGGCCCATACCACTTCCAGGCAGCGGGACATCACAGAAAGGGCATCCCCAGGGTGGTCTGGGGTGAAGATATAAAGCTGAGTATCATCAGCATATTGATGGTACTTCACCCCGAAACCATGAATGATCTCACCCAGTGGCTTCATATAGATGTTAAAGAGCAGGGGGGAGAGAACCAATCCCTGAGGCACCCCACATGTGAGGGGCCTCGAGGTGGATCTCTCTCCCCCCGTCCATACAAACTACGAGCAGCCCGAGAGGTAGGAGGAGAACCACCGTAAAATGGTGCCTCCTATCCCAAACCCCCCAAGTCGCTGCAGTAGGATACCATGGTCGATGGTATCAAAAGCCGCTGAGAGGTCAAGAAGGACCAGGATGGAGGAGCGTCCCGGGCCCGCCAGAGATCATTCACTAGGGCGACCAATGCCGTTTCCATGCTGTAGCCGCTCCTGAAACCCGATTGGTACGGGTCCAGGTAGTCAGTTTCCTCCAGGAACTGCGGGAGCTGCTGTGTCACAACGGACTCAACAACCTTCACTATGAAGCGAAGGTTGGAGACTGGACAGTAGTTGTTAAGGGAGTCTGGATCAAGGGTAATCCGCTCCAAACTCGATTGCAAAAAATATGACTTCAGTAACAGAGTGGTCAATGCTTGGAATGCACTACCTGACTCTGTGGTTTCTTCCCCAAACCCCCAAAACTTTAACCTTAGACTGCCTTCTGTAGACCTCACCCCATTTCTAAGAGGTCTGTAAGGGGTATGCTATGCTTACAGTGGCTGTCCTACTGTTCCTTTTTACTCTTACTCTTTTCATCTACAGACAGACAGACACACACACACACACACACACACACACATCTTCTTTCTTTTGTATTTTATTCTAATTAATTCTTCTGTATTCTACATGCTGGTCTATGACCGAATAAAGATTTGATAATGGCAGAGATCTCTATTTTCTTCTGATTTCCAGGCTACACAACCTCCTTTTGTTTTTTAGTGAAGGGGCAATACTTTTCCCATTGCTTCAATATTCAGAAATTGTTCCTAATAAATAAGTGGGCTTTCAGAAGTTTAGTTTTCTGAGTTAACAGGCATCCAAGGGTTCCCTTCTCCATCCTCACATATACAGATACACATGTTAAGTGAAAACAGAAGGGCCATTTAACACTTAAGAGAAACACTCAACACTTCAGTTAAAAGTCTGCTGTTCGTGCCAGGGGCATCTAATAACGATTAACTTCAGAAGTAGATTTTCTTCTTTTCCTCATCTGAACTTGAAACAAATTTTGCAATGTGTATTCAGAATATTTTATTACAGATTCTAAGTGAAATTAATTCCTTTACACTTATCAAAATATATTGCCTGTAACATTGCACCCTATAATTCCCTTATTCAAGTTTCCTAACAGAATACAAAACTCCCCACCCTGCACAAACACATATATACTATCTAAAATAGCCTTAATATACTGTATGTTTTAGGATTAATTTATATTTATTTTTTTCATATACCCAACAAGGTCAAGAAAAGAATACTTCAGTCATGGTAATCTTTTCTGCAGTAGGATAACTTCCACTCTGATTATGCAATATTTTCTCTCTTCCTTGGGAAACGTTTAGTCTTACTAAAATCTTTTTTTTTTAAGTTTTGCTTGATAAAAAAGTTTCAAATTCATTCTGAAACAAGAAGTAGCAATAACCAGGGATTTAAATAAAAATTAACTCCATTGTTAACATCACTAAGCATTGAAAGTACTATGGTAAATTAAATAGCAGTAATTTGCAACCTAGGAAATAAAAGAAGCACTATATACTTCGATAGAAACTATGTTGAGAAAGAAATTTTTGCCAAGGAATAGAAACTATGCTATAACTTCTCTTACAAATATTTCTAACTGAATATTCAGAAAGAGTTGTACTTTTCATAGGAAGACATAAAATTCACATAATCTAATTGTAACATATTATACTATAGGGAGAAAATTCTTCCTGACCCACCTGGTAATCAGCTTGTATTCCGAAGCATAAAGATTAATAGAACTCCAGCAAAGTAAATGTAAATACAGTTATCTTATATCAATTCTATAAATCAGAGGACCTCCTTTTTATTAACCTATGTCACATTGTAATAAAGTAAGTTAAAAGACTTCACCTTTCATATTCATTTTGGTCAGCCACTCATCCTCACAGAACTAAAAACCATGTATTAGAAAAATAATAAATAGAACTGTGTATTTATTTTAATTATATAATCCAATTTTGAAACAAAGTAACAGGGCAAAAAACATCATATGGTGAATGGGCTAATTATTTGCAAGTAAACACCAAACCCACAAAATATGTATCAAACTTTCAATGGAACCAGTCTCTTTTATCAAATGCATATTTCATCATTAGAGGGTAACAATATAAACACATCTGATCCACAGACCCTATGCACTATATTTACTATATTTACTTTAATTTTGCCACCCAAAACTGAAATATTTGGATTCAAATTGGTTTTAATTCCTGTTAACTCAAAATGTTAAGCAGTTGACAGCAAGTTCTGAGAAGCCCCTGAGAACATGCAATATGCCTGATCTATCAAGCAGGTCTCCCAATTTGACACTTAAAAAAAAATCTGTAGTACATTGTGCTCTGTTAAGCTCCATCTGTAACTACAGATGTTCATTTTATTCCAGCTATTTAGCAGCCACCACTACCATCATAGCATTCGGTGGCAATACACTGCAGCTTCAACATAGGATGTACTGTATTTCAAATTCCAACTAGGAGAAATAATGCACATCTCTTGGAGCATCTGTGTCTGAATTTAAATGGGGGAGTGAAGCAAGTTCAGGATTTTTTTTCTGACAAGTCATTGGCAAATCATGGGTTGTCATCAAACCAATTCCACTTTTTTGCTCTCTGCCAGAAATACCACCTACATGCCTGATGGCAATTAGTCCTTTGGAGGTGCTAATGAATAAAAACAGCAGACAGTCTTCATAGGCCTCAAAAGAATATCCTGGTTCAGACACACCACATAAATATAAAACATCTCCCCTCCATCCCATGCAAACCATATAAATATAAAACATCTCCCCTCCATCCCATGCACTCTCTCTCTCTCTCTCTCTCTCTCTCTCTCTCTCTCTCTCTCTCTCTCTCTCTCTCTCACACACACACACACACACACACACACACACACACACACACACCACATGAATTATGGATCTATCCAAACACTCAGCCTCCTACTGCTTTTTTCCACATGACAGGAACACCCACTTGCCTGGTGATGTTGAGGTGAGGGATGTTATCAGTCAAATAATAAAGTTTTGGTTTTTTTTAAATGAATCATTAACTATTTTTCAATAACACTCTATGTGAACATTAATTTAGATCTACTGTCAACAGCATACATATTACCTATCATTGTTTTCACACCAGAACTATGAAAGTTCTGAAAGTGATTTCTTAAATCACCAAAGTAACCTCAGTGCAGCATGAGCTGCACTGGCTCCCGGTGGTCCTCCGGGTGCGATCAAGGTGTTGGTGACCACCTTTAGAGAGCTGCATGGCTTAGGGCCGGGATATTTACGGGACCGCCTTCTGCCACCAAGAGCTTCCCACCAGCCAGTGCTACCAGGTGCTCCCACAGAGAGGGGCTCCTCCGGGTGCCGTCGGCCAAACAATGCCGACTGGTGTCCCCCAGGGGGAGAGCTTTCTCTGTGGGAGCACCTGCTCTCTGGAACAAGCTCCTCCCGGAGATATGGACGATTCCAGACTTACGTACTTTCCACCGGGCCCTCAAAATCTTTTTATTTCATCAAGTCGGGCTGGCCTAATCTCTTCAATTGTGTATTTTAATTTGGATTTCTAATGGTGGATTTTAACTGTCGGGCCAAATTGTTTAATTCATTTTTAAATTGTTTTTATATTTTGTATTTGATGTTTTTTACTTCTGGCTGTTCACCGCCCTGAGTCCTTCAGGAGAAGGGCGGTATATAAATTTAAATATTAAATTAAATTAAATTAAGGCTTTTCTTGAAGAGTTGCCTTCTTATTTAAATGTTTGGTATTGGTTGGTTTAAAATTGGAAGAATGCTAAATTAAGAATGACATACAGGTAGTCCTCAACTTATTATCACAATTTAGCCCAAAATTTTTGTTGCTAAGTGAGAAATTTGTTAATTGAGTTTTGCCCCATTTTATGACTTTCCTTGCCACGTTTGTTAAGTGAATCACAGTAATTGTTAAATTAGTAACACGGTTGTTAAGTGAATCTGGTTTCCCCATTGACTTTGCTTGTCAGAATGTCGCAAAAGGTGATTGCATGACCCCGAGACACTGCGACCATCATAAAACTGAGTTAGTTGTCAAGCATCTGAATGTAAATCACATGGCCATGGGGATGCTGCAATGGTCATAAGTGTGAAAATGGTCATAAAACACTTTTTTCAGTACTATTGTAACTTCAAACTGCCACTAAAAGAATTTTGTAAGTCGAGGACAACCTGTAACAGGTGCATTTTTAATGTGATTTTTATATTTATGCTTGGTCAAGAACTAGAACATCTAAAGAGAAAATCCTTTCTCATGACATTTCTAGCCCAATTGCTACATATTTCAATATAACTGGCCTAAGAAACAGATGAAGGTTGCATCAAATATTTCTATTTTCCCTTTAACTAAATGGCATGGTATTACGATTTTTTATGGAGAAGTTAAGTAATCTTTTCCTCTTCTAAAAAAATTTGTTTAATTCTTTTATGTGAAACAATTGAATAACACCTTAAGACAAAATATCCATTTTTACTGTATAATAGTCTGATAAAAGAGAAGGACTAAAGTCATCAGTTTTATTCCTTCAAGCTATGTAGAATCAAGAAACAGACACACCTGGGATTTCAAGAATGCTCTTTATTATAATAGGATAGAGTAACTGATTAGTGAAAACAAGTCCAAAATCTTCCTGTACTTTTCAAATACATACAACAAAAGTCCAAGATGGGCTCTGAGTTCCTTTCTCACATTTTTTCATTTTCCATGGTTGAATTACCATTTCCCCTTTTCTCCTGTTTCTCAAAATCAGTCCTACAGCACTCTATACTGAGTTTTTAAGATGTATCATGTAGGTGCCATTGTTAATTACTTATGTCCCACTATGTCACAAGTTTAAAAATCTCAATATTGATAAGAAAATTTCTTTATTCTCCTGCAATGTTTTTTTAAACCCTGGAATAATTAAGAATCTCTATGTCACGATCAAATATTATTTCAAGTCCATTCTTACATAACCCTCATCGTGTGAGGAAGAATGGACTTGAAATTCCACTGCTTCCAATAGAAATGCAAGGTGAACCTGAAGTGAAGAGACTCCTTGGCCAAAGCCAAACCATTTTACCCAAGATTCAGCATTCCTCCAGAAGTTCCATTAAAGGTGTCCCCCAGCTTCAGAATATTGTCCTCCAAATGCAAATGAAGAGAAGAAGGAAAGTGAGAGAATGTCAACTCCCCCTTAAATGTCAACTCAGACTAAAATTAAAACTGAGGCATATAGTAGCAAGAATAAAATAATAAATCAGCTACAGGATTATCTTTTAATGTATTTTTAACTTTGACACAATTCAAAATAACTTCACATACAATAATCACTGACTGACTCATTTTATTGTCCACATGGCTTCATTAAAAAAAAAAGCCCTCATTTTTAAATGATCAAAACATAACATTTTGTTGGAACATATGCCTTGTTTGCTTGAAGTGCCACATTTATTATTTCAAAGGCTTTAATTTTAAACAAACATGAGTAATAACCAATGGGCAGGAGAATGTGCTGAAGGTAAAGTCTGATGCATCGCTCAGTACAATGATATTATTCTGAGGCCATCTTCCCAATTTAATACTGATGCTTTTCCTGAAATTGATTAAAACTGGATGTTTGGTGAAATTGCCAACTGCCCAAATCAATGGTAAAAAGAAGTTCAAAATACTATTGTAATAGGGACTTATAAAATGTGCATTTCATTATTTTTTATGCTATGAATGGCAGCCTATGAACTTCCAAGAAAGATCCTTAAAGCTCTTCTCAGCACTTTTTATTTTCAGGTTTTCTCTCAAGGAAGTTCTAAGTAACTGGTTAAAAGATTTTCTGTATTCTACAAAAAAGTAGATACTTTGCCATAAGATTTGTTTTTTAAAAAATCCTTTTTTTCTCCCTCCTCCTTCCAAAAGTGTCACAAGTTACAGTGGTGCCCCAGTAATTAGCAGCTATTTAAATATAGTCTACTTATATATACTATACATATTAAAAATTGCCAGTTTAATAAGATTAGGTTCAATCAGCCAATTTATTATGCATTGTACCTTGCTTTGAGATAGCTGACTCACTTCAGACATAACTATAAATGACCACTATATTCAATACACACTAATTTTGGCTTCCCAAAACTCCCCTTCTTTTACAATCTGCTCAACTTGGGCTGCCCTCTGGCAGGCACTAGTCTGTTCGACTCCGACATAATGAGATCAAACTTTTTATTCACCATGTTGATCAATTGACCAGATAGCTTTTCTGTTGATAATCTAAGAAATTAATTTTGCCACTTCAGAATAAAAATATGATTTCCCCCACCTCATTTGTTCTAAATCATTTTTTTCTCAAGAGATATTCTCATTTTATCAGTCACTTTGTTTGTATGTATTGCCTAAATGTTTTAATATAAACAAAAATACCTGCTGAGAGGATCTAGAAAACAAAATGATACAGTCAGTTTGAAGAAAGGTAAGGAACTTAGATTATTAATGTAATAAATTCCCCTATAACTGAACCTATGTAAATATACAATACTGACTGCATACAATGATTTATTCTTACATCACAAACAGGAAGTAAAAATCATCGCAGTTAAGTAATAAGAAATGCTTTCATAAGCAGCTTCCAGTTTATTTCAAATAGAAGCAAGAGACATATACAATAACTCATGCCAATTGAACCTTCCACTGTTATAAAATTATATCAAGACTTCCCTCCGTTTTGTGTTATAGCCGCATTTTTGCAAATAGAGTAGTGCTTACTATTAATACAAAGATGTCTAAGAATACATCTTTATGGTTCTTATAAGCGAGACATCAACTTCTGTGCATGCACATACATGTGCTACAGACATTCCTGCTAGTAACTCCAATGATATCCAACTAAGTTCTGAATCTCTCCTAATAACTTTGCCAAAGTTGTGGAGGGGAAGCTTTCTGAATCACTGTGATTGGAACTCTTTTGATAAAGGATCTCCACAATTAAAAGGTCAACCAGTCAAAGATTTGACAATCTTCTTCTTCCTTTCCCCAATAGTGAAATGGAAGCAAGGCTACAATTTCTGCAGTGATAGGGCCTGTCTCTACAATGCTGTGAACTACTGAAATGTTCACAAAGTTTCCTGTTTCAACAAAAGACATTTCACAGAGATCATATTTTGCTTTGAACAAACCCAAATTTAGCAAGAACTAAACAATTCAGGGTTTGCCTGACTTTGATATAGATCTTTAGTTTGTATTATTCAATGTTTACATATTATCCAGTTGGAATACGAGATAGATATGTAGCTATATTTAACAACATAACACAACACAAACAAAATAAGCTATAACTTGCTCTTGCTTTCCATAATGTATATGTTGCATATATATTTGACATAAAATATGTAACTATAATCATACATTTTATATCATATTTTTAAAAGAATCAAGGGTTCATTGGGTTGTGTGCATATCAAATAATCAAGATGTCTATACATGTATGATCAAGCCCTATCCCTTTCTTATATATGTTTAATGTTTTTATCCCCTGCAGAGAGCCCAAAACAAAATGCTTGCAAATAATGGAAAAAACATAGATGCAATTTGAAAGATTGTTACAAGAAAATTCCAGAAATAAAGTCTTTATGATATGCAGGGACATGAAACATTGCATATTCTTAATAAACAAATACAATTATCTGCAAAACAAAGTTTATATGTTAAAAAAAAGTTTAACATATTTATATTTCATATTTTAATAATATTATTTTACCCCACCCATTCATATGGATTTTTTAGCATATTACATGAAAATGTTATGGTGCAGTAAAACTGAAAACTATAATTGAATTGTAAAAAAATACAACTACTGTAATTATAATATCATTGCAATTACATAATTATAACAATTATATTTAATATTCAGCCTTGATTTATTAAATGATTATCAGCTGATATAAATTAAAAGAGAACCAGGTCATACACTTAGGCATGAATGCTATATTTTGACAGGTAAGTATCTTAACTATCAGCTTATTTTGAAGAGTTGTGCTAGTTTGAACAAATAAACAATTTTAAATAATCAAAAGATTCCCCTTATCTTTTATTAATCTAATGTTGACAGCATTTATTATTTATTATTATAATATGCTGTGAAAATTTGTTTTCTCACTTCTGCAATGTCTTTTTAAATCCTGGAATAATTAAGAATCTCTATGTCATGATCAAATATTATTTCAAGTCCATTCTTATATAACCCTCATCGTGTGAGGAAGAATGGACTTGAAATTCCATTGCTTCCAATAGAAATGCAAGGTGAATCTCTATAAAATGTTTTATAGGTGACACTTGCCACCAGCCAGATTGGCAAGAATGTTCCCCGGCATGCCATCAACATGTTGGAAATGCAACCACCACAAAGGCACCTATTACCATATGTGGTGGACCTGCCCAATGGCGAAACAATATTGGCAAAGGATCAAAATACAAATAGAGGAAATAACACACCAAAAGATAGAACTAAGACCAGAAAGCTTCTTATTAGGCATAGTGAATGGATACTATGAAAAAGAAACAACCTATTTAATTATACATATGATAACAGCAGCACAAATACTATACGTGCAACACTGGAAGAGTAGTGATATACCAACACCAAATAAAGTAATCAATAAAATTATGGAATGTGCGGAATTAGATAGACTCACAAAGGAATTACAAAATAGGGAAGAACATGACTTTTACTTAGTATGGGAAAAGTGGTATAGTTGGTTGAAAGATAGGAAAGAGATGAAGCAATAGGAAGTAAATAAAATGACCAAATATAATATGATGGAAACAAAGAACAAACATAGGTTAACAAAGATCAATATTAGATAGATAAAAGGGAATGACCAAATAAGGAAGAGTCAAAATACAAAGAGAAATGTATATTATAGTTGCGACAAACTGGACATGTATTGAAATGGATGTTTATATGTTTTTATGTTTTGTACGTTTCATTGTTCTGTTTAGTTTATACTTATAAATAAAAATTGGAGAAAAAAAAGAAAAAGAAATGCAAGGTGAACCTGAAGTGAAGAGACTCCTTGGCCAAAGCCAAACCATTTTACCCAAGATTCAGCATTCCTCCAGAAGTTCCATTAAAGGTGTCTCCCAGCTTCAGAATACTGTCCTCCAAATGCAAATGAAGAGAAGAAGGAAGGTGAGAGAAGGTGATTCTTGTCAGGGCATTCCCACCCTCTCACGTTTAACTTTAGTGGTGTAACAGATGGAATGCTTATGCTGCTTAAGGCAGGTGATCATGTTAGAAGACTCAATCACATGAAAACAGCCTCAGAATTTAAAATTTGAAATCACATGTTTTCCTATATTGTTATTCTAATAGTTGATACACTGGTTGATACCCATTTTCTCTTATGAAATGACTATGCAGGGTTGTTGCTTCACCAAAGCCATGAGACTGAGTTGATTTGTGACTAAATATGAGAAATGCCACCTTCTCAGAAAGCACCTTCTCTTCCTCAGATGTTTGCATACTTTGCAAAGAAGGCAATAGTGAAACTTTTTCTGTGTTTTAAATATTCATGTTTTGGTTTAGGTAAAAGTTAAAAGAGCTGCAACTCACAACTGGGTAATTGTAATGCATTCCTTATGGGACTGCCATTAAACACCCTTCAGAAGCTACAGTTGGTCTAAAATGCACTTGCGTAGGCATTGTTAGGAGCATTAATTATGTTTGTGTGACCTCACAGCTTCACTCTAGCTTTTCTGTTAAAAGTTTTGGTGACACATTGTTAAGATACATTCTTATGTAGTGAATAAACAGAATGGAGAACCTTATCTAAATTTCATTGGAGTGATTGCTCATGTAACATACATTGATATTGGAGTAAATTATAATAGCTATTTCTTAATACTTTGAAAACATTTAAGTTTAAAGTTTAAAAGATCATTCATTTACATTTTACAGAGAATTTTTTTTTTCACATACAATCTGTAAAGAAACGTAGTCCCCATTGAATGACCACTTGTTCAGTGATTGTTCAAAATTATGATGATATTGAATGTAGTGACCAACTGTGCTCAAACTTTATGGCCTTGTGTTACTTGCTTAGTAACATGATTGCAATCAAAGAAATTGAATGAAAAAGTCCCTTCAAACTCTCTGTGCCAAAATCCTGCCTGGGGAGGGAAACTCCAATGCTGGGCTGGAGAAAAGAAGTTCAGATCAGGAAGTTGATTTGCACAGCACTAGAATTCCCTTCTGCTTCTACTTCTGTATATGGAGGTGTTGCAGAAAATCAAAGGACTCGGACTTCAAAATCAAGAGAAGCTTTATTTTAGCCAAAAGGTTCAGACAGAAAAGATATACATCTAACATCTGAACAACGTTCTGTTTAAGACACACATTCTTATAGTCTTCAAAAGCAGCAAAAACATGAAAATATGTGAAATCATTCCTATTGGCTAAGCCCCTTATTGCTGGCAGAAAAGCTGATTCATGCTGACCCAGGTAGTTTTTAGTTCTGCATTTTGACATGGAAGGAGAAAGTTAACTAACTCTGCGGTTTGACTTTTTGAACTCAGAAACTATCTCTTACAATAACAAGGTCGAGGGACCTTTAGAGATCATCCAAGCCAACCCCATATCATTTCATTCTTATATCCAAATCTCACTTTACATCCTACTTTACTCTCCCCTTTAAGACTCTATTTTATTTGGTTACAATTGAGTCTTACCTATTACAGAGCTTAAATCAGCAATGCAAGCATATAATATTTGGCATAACATAATCAATTCAGGATAAGGATATATAGTACTGAGAAGGAAAAAGACAAGTAATACATATGGAATGACTTTCAAATCTCATTCTCTGAAGGCACTTTCTCTAGTCACCCGGTTGAAAGTTGTACATATGTTCCTGCATTAGAAACTTCATCTTCATCAAAGAGATCGGAGCCAATCTTACGGTCAATAAGGCTTTCCATCAAAACCAACTCTTTCTCAAGCCTTATCTCCTTCACTGCTCTCATAGCTAGCTTTCTGAGCAGAGGTATTGGACAAGGAATAAAGGCCAGGCCTGCCACAGCACATAACAAAAGGAATAACATCTGTTTAATCCAGCCGGACCCAGGCAACCAAGAAAACCACATTTCTGTTGCTTGTAGCTTCTGACCCATTTTGGATGCCCGGTCCTGCAAATCATTGGCAATCTCTCTGACCACACCTGACTTATTCATGTAGAAACAACAGTCTTCTCCCAGGAATACATACAAACCACCTTTCTCAGCTGTTAAAGGGTCTATGGCACACCAGTTTTATAAAACCACTGCTGCCAAAGAATCTATTTGGTCTTGGACCTTAACCAAGGCCCCTGCAATTTGGTTCAGGCTTTCTTGGAACTCCTCTGACAATTGCCTAAACTGTATTATGGAGTGTGTCATTCCTCCTACACCTGTTCCAACTGCTATCCCTATCCCCAGGATTACTAATAGTGGGACTAAGAGCGGCACCCTTTTTTGAACATACCCCATGAGGGGGAGAGGGATAGTGTGCTCTCCACTGACAACACCTGTTTTGGGGAAAAAATGTACAGAGTGCATGTTCCAGTCCAGTTTGTAAGTAAACACAAATACGCATTTTTCCCACATAAGAAGAAAACTCAATTTTTCTCTAACACATACCTAACACATTTTTCTCATTAGTCCAGACCCCCAAAGTCCCTGCCACTAGCATGCCAATCAGTGACTGCAATGGGACTTTTAGTGTAGGTTCCTTTTGCTTATCTCTGACGATTGGACCTTCAAAAAGATAATGGGAGCTTGCATTTCCAGGGGAAAATAGGACACATAAGCCTGTGCTAGACCTAAGGGAGAGCCAGACTGGAAATTGGGGTGGCTGAAATGGCCTCGGGCACTTTTCCTGGGACATATTCCATCCTCCCCATTTTTTACTGGAGACATGTGGTGGTAGTGAGAAAGTGACCTTCTGTTGAAATAAGTGGTGGGCAGAAGGAGAAATACCACTAGTTAGTTTTACATCCATAAACGTCACTCTAGAGTCAAGGTGTATTTCTGATGGACATTGTTCTCCCATCAGGGACCCTACAGGAATACCTGGTTCCTGACGTCATTTTACACACAAGGAGGGTGACCCTAGGATTTCCACACCAACTGCTATAGGGCCAGCAATTGGGAGGCAGCTCATCCCAGCCTTTTGAATGTGTTATAAAAGTCTCCTTGCAACTTGGCTACTGCCGCTTTGGTTCTCCACCTAACATCTTTCTCAAGGACTATTGTGGCCCTGGTCCTGACCCAAAGATCTGGCTCAACTGGAACAGCATTGTAAGATGAAGGACCAGCAGATAAACACAACCAGCATTTTTGACCTAGGACAGGGTCAAATTGATTAACTAGGCTTTGTCCCAATTCCAGTATTCTTATCATGTAGTTCCCTTTTTCAATTGTTGCAGGGGCCCGTTCTCCCTTTGTTCTTCCCCACTCTTTACCGCGATTGTCAGACGCTTGTCCTTAGGTCTTGGGGTTGGCTTAGGTCCAGGGTACTGACCCCACCTATTGATGATACGTCATTGGCAAGAGTGGACCTGTCCCAAAGTGTCCACACCTTGTGACTTGGTCTTGCCCTGTTCTTTGGGGTTCTCAACTTCTCCGGATCCTTCCTCAAGGGCAAGGGGGGTCGCTCGGGTATTCTCACAACTTTGGGAACCACTATTCAGGATGTTATCACTCATTAGGCCCTTTGCCAATAATAGCCAAAGCCACAAAAAACTCATAATTGTCCCCTACACAGAACCTATCCAATCACAATTCCACATCACCGAGTGGCTGTGGTTTCCGTCGTCCCGATATAATCAGTTGGCGCCATCTCTGACTATTGGGGGCGAGTCGTTGGCCCCCATAGATGGGGTTCGCAACTTGGGCATCCTCCTGGACTCACGGCTGTCTTTTGAAGAGCATATGGTACTACAGTGGTTTAAAGCACCCTGTTATTAACACAGCTGCCTGCAATTTACTGCTGGTTCGAATCTCTCCAAGGCTCAAGGTTGACTCAGCCTTCCATCCTTTCTGAGGTAGGTTAAATGAGGACCCAGTTTGTGGGGGCAATAAGCTGACTTTGTATAAATATACAAAAGTATGAAGGCTATTGCTTAACGCACTGTAAGCCGCCCTGAGTCTCCGGAGAAGGGCGGCATATAAATCAAATTAAAAAAAAAAAAAATATGACGGCCGTAGCCAGGAGGACTTTTTATCAGGTTCGCCTGATTCGCCAGTTGCATCCCTTTCTGGATCGGGACTCGTTACGCACGGTCACTCACGCCCTTGTCACCTCACGCCTGGATTATTGTAATGCTCTCTACATGGGGCTCCCCTTGAGAAGCACCCGAAGGCTCCAACTGGTCCAGAATGCGGCCGCGCAGGTGGTAATGGGAGCAATGTGGCGCTCTCATGTAACCCCCCTCCTGCGCGAGCTGCACTGGCTCCCAGTGGTCTTCCGGGTGCGCTTCAAGGTTTTGGTTACTATCTTTAGAGCGCTCCATGGCTCAGGACCAGGGTACTTACGAGACCGCCTCCTGCCACCAATAGCCTCTCACCGACCAGTTCGCTCCCATAGAGAGGGACTCCTCAGGGTGCCGTCGGCCAAACAATGTCGACTGACGGCCCCCAGGGGGAGAGCCTTTTCTGTGGGGGCACCTACCATCTGGAACGGGCTTCCCCCGGAGTTACGAAACATCCAAGACTTACGCATATTCCGCCGTGCCCTGAAAACATTTCTATTCCAACAAGCTGGTCTGGCCTAACTCTCCCTTTTTAATTGGCTTTTAAACTGTCTTTTAAATTGGGTTTTAAACCTCTTTAGATAAATTTGGATGTTTTTTAATCTTTGAGCCTAAATTACTTAATCTGTTTCTTAATAGTTTTTAACTTCTATATGTATTTGTATTTATTATGGCTGTTCACCGCCCTGAGTCCTTCGGGAGTAGGGTGGTATACAAATATGAAAAATAAATAAATAAATAAATAAATTCCCTTAATCTACAAAATCACCACATCAGGAAGAAGGTTAGGGTTATATGTGACTTGGGAAAAGGCAATATCAGTCTTAGGTATCCCACAGAACCACCCCTTATTTGTTAAATACGATATCCACAGTCCTAGAGCTAGTGTAGCACCACAGAGAGCCCACTCCCAGGCTTTCTCAAACAGAAGTATCTCCAGGAGTTTCGTATTACTCTCTGTCACAGTCAATGATTCTAGGCTCAGCACCTGTCTTTCTGGGGAGAAAGCGATTCCAGCTGAATGAATATTCAATACAGCAAATCACAATAAGGGCAAGCACGCTCACTAAAGCAAGAGATAGTGTAGCTATGGCTATATATGTTTGACTTCCCATCCCCTGACAGGTGGTCAGGTTTCCTTATATATTTTACTTCTAACAAATGGAACATTGTCCTCCAAATCTTCGGCCGTACGTGGAGGGTCAGCTTCTGGTGTGACGCCAGTAAGGCCTCTTCTGTCCCGTATGTAGCCTGTCCATTGCCAGTAGGACAGTTATAGGGGGCACTTCCTCAAACACACCACTAGGGGTCGGGCCTGGTCCTGGTCTGCCTCCCAATACTCCTCAGCAGCTGGCTTAACTCGTGTCCAGTGAATCCAAGACTTGGATTCCAACACTTTTACTGCAAGTGGAGAACACATGACCACAGTATATGGGCCCTTCCATCTAGGCTTTAAATTTTCTCCTTTCCAGTGTTTTACCCATACTCTGTCTCCCACCTGAATATATGACTAGAGGTGGTCAAAAACGGTGGGCTAAGGGACACACAGTATTGTTGGATTTCTTGTATTTGCTTATTTAATTCTCCCACTATCTGATTCACCCACATGATTCCTATCTGGCTTAGGTCTCCTATATGATTTTTCAAGTTAGCACTGATAACTGGGGGTCTCCCAAACATCATTTCAAAAGGAGATAATCTAATTCCCTTACATGGAGTGCACCTCACAGACCAAAGTGCTAGTGGTAATGCATCCACCCACTTAAGGTGAGTTTCAAGACACACCTTTGTCATCTTTTCCTTTATAGTCCTGTTCATCTTTTCAACGCGGCCCGCACTTTCTGGCCGTAGAGAACAATGAAGTCTCCAGTGGGTTCCTAAGGATTTTGCTAGTTTTTGGATTATTTGGTGTACAAATTCAGGACCATTGTCTGATGATATGAATGAGGGAACTCCATATTGGGGCACAATTTCCTTGAGTAGGATTCTAGCCACTTCACGTGCCTGTTTTGTCTTGGTGGGAAAACATTCAGGCCATCCAGTATAATTGACTAACATTGCTTTATAGAGTCCACACTCGGGCATGACTGTGAAATCAACAACTAGTGAATCCATAGGATAATATCCCTTGGGCTGACTTCCAGGTGGGAGTCTAGGTCCCTGTTTTGAATTAACTTGAGCACATGTGTTACATCTCTCACTTGCATGGGCACATAGTGAGTGGAGGCGATTGATGTAAGTTATGCGTTGAAGTGCTTCTGCTAATGCAGTCTTGCCCATATGGGTTGTTGAATGGGAGTCTTTTACTACTGGCCAGGCTAAATTGGCGGGCACAAAAATTCTTCCGTTTGGGAGAACATACCACTCTCCCTGCTTATGTCCCTTCAAATCTACAGTTGCCTGGAGTTCCTCTGCTTTAGAATATCTGGGGCTAAGTCCCCTTGGCATTTCCAATGCTTCACAAGCTATCGTGTCAGGGTGGGCCTGATCCTCAGGTTGCCGACAGTCTTGCTTCTCTATCGGCGGCTCTGTTCCCTCTGGCTATTTCACCTTGCCCCTTCTGATGTCCCTTGCAATGCATCACCGCTACTGTCTTTGGCATCTTGATGGCAGCTATGAGTCTCTCGATTAGAAAGGGATGTTTAATTTCTTTTCCTGAGGCTGTTAAGAGCCCTCTCTCCTTATAAACAGCAGAATGGACATGTAAAGTGAGGAAAGCATATTTAGAATCAGTCCAAATGTTTACACTTTCATTCTTTGTCCTTTCCTCCACTTTGTCTCTATTCACATAGACTTTACGTGCAATTTCCATTAATTGGCTCATGCTCATCCCTAAGGCGTCCTCTTGCTTCTGGAGTTTCCGCTTTATGTCCGGGGCACTCTGGGATATGAAGGCCATGGCTAACATGCAGGCATTGTCGGGATCTAAGGGATTGATTGGAGTGTATGTCTTAAAAGTCTCAACAAGCCTTTGAAAGAAAGCCTCGGAGCTTTCCTCAGTCTCTTGTATTACCAGGGAAGGCTTGGACATGTTTACTGGAGGTTTAGCAGCCTGTTCTAAACCTTGAAGATCAGTGCCTGATAATCTCGGAGGTAGACCATGTCATTATAGGGGTCCCACTGTGGGTCCCATCTTGGAAACCGTTGGTCTAATATAGCCTGGAGGTTTCCCCCATCTGTGGGTTTTAAAATTTTACCAATGGCACTACTTAATTTCTCTCTCTCTTCACCATTAAGGAGAGTGGTCATCAACTGTTCCAAGTCCTGCCAGGTAGGATTGTGGGTCTTTATAATGACTTTAAACAGGTCCACAACCTCTTGAGGTTTAGCTGACAGTGGTCCATAATGTTGTTTCTAATTTAATAGGTCTGTTGCAGTAAACTGGACATACTGGAACAGAGGCTGAATCTCTGCCTGGCCCTGACCATCTATGATTCTTTGATCTATTTGATGAAGTGGGGCCAAGAACTGGCTTCTGGTTCGGGCAGCAATGGGAGAAGTCCACTGGGGGCGACAGAGGAGGGAATTTACAAGAAGCTCTTTCCAACTTAGGTGTCTCCCTCTGTTCCTCATGCCTTACTGCCTTTTGCACTTGGCTATTAGGTGTCTCCCACTGTTCCTCATGCCTTACTGCCCTTTGGACTTGGCTATTAGGTGTCTCCCTCTGTTCCTCATACCTTACTGCCTCTTGGACTTGGCTATTATCATCGTCAACATTTGGCTGTTGTCCTGGTTGATAAAGGGGGGCATATGGAGGGGGACTCTCCTTTTCATAAGGTGCAGTCTTTAAAATAGGTTTCTTTTCAGGATGACTCTTTCTGACCTGACATTTGGGATTTCCTCTCATTCAAGCCACGCAGACTCACATGACTTCTACTCTGCATTTGCGAAGCCAGTCAGGGTTCTGTTTCACTACCATTTGCCACTGGTCAATATATTGGTACTGGTCTGGGTGGCCACTTTTTGGGTCTGTTACGATCTGATGTACTTTTGAAATGATGTCAGGGTTAAAACTACCCTCAGGCTGCCATCCCACATTAAATGTTGGCCACTCATTTTCACAGAATTTCTTTAAGTCACCTGGATTGGCCTTGGAGTCTCCATAATCCCCATTGAAACCTTTCTTAAAATTATTCAACATACATTGAAGAGGTGTTCAGGGAACACTTCCTCTGCCACCCATTTTTTAAGACACTGCTACTGACCTGCGGTGCCGGATGTTCCAACGGTCACCAACAGGAACTGCAATGGCTTAACCACTCACACAGTTTTAGAACCTCATTAGGACACACCGGTTCTGTTAGGAAGGGACGTTCCCAGACCCAGGGAGGTGATCAGGCCCCCTCTTCTACTCTCAAGGAGTGGGCCTACAATTCTCACAATTCTTGCCTGCAGGCGTCTTCTTTTCTCAGCCG
>NW_027257352.1:0-25263 GCF_029215685.1 Pituophis catenifer annectens
GTAGCTCTGTTGTAATTTTGAAAGCTTGAGGACTACCTGCAGGTGCCATCAAGTCGTTTTCGACTGTTGTCTCATAGACAGGTTTTCTCTGTAACAATCTGTCCCTCACCTGGTCTTTCAGATGGTGCGTCCTTCACCACCAAAACTGAGCCCATTCATCTTGTGGCTGATCATCCTCTTCTCTTTCCTTCCACCTTTCCCAGCATTTGGAGCATGAGTCGGTTCTACTTACCTTTACTACCAGTTCGCAACGGGGCTGCTTCGCTCGCTCACATGAGCACTCTTCTGCGCATGTGCAGAAGCATTCTGATGACGTCAGGGTCAGTGGGCGGAGCCTCCCATCGGTTTTACTACTGGTTCTATAGAACTGGTGCAAACCGGGTCAACCCACCACTGATTTGGAGCTTCCCCCAGAGAGCTGTGGCTTCATGTAAGAATAAACAGGTTATTTCAGAACTGGGGCTCTCAAGATTATTGCACAAGAACCTTGGGGCAAGTGTGTTTAATGCCCCCAAATTTCTTCCTTGGATCTGCTGCGGGAGTCACCAAGGGAACATCTGCATGATGTTTTTCAGGTCAACCGTATTAACGAGGCCAGCTTTGAACGTTTATAGGAATTGGAAGAATTTTAGTAATCTTACCTCACAGAATCTTTTGGAAATACATATTGTTTCCTGATGTCAGTGGTATTTGCAGACGTCTGACTGAATTCAGCAGGACCCATTCCTAAGTAATGTACATTTCCATGGGATTGTAATGAAGGGCAGATCGTGAAAGGTCAAACGTAAGGAACAGACCCCTGGTTAACCGGAGTTTAACCCCCGCTCTCAGCTATGTCAGCTTCAACTTCTGCAAGACATAACCGCGTAGTGGTGTCTGACAGAAAGGAAATAATTGAAATTTCTTTGTTTGATTGTTCTGAACTGCCCAGAGTTGTTGGCGACACACACATTTATTTCATCCATTAGTATGAAACTTTCCTCGTGTGAAACTTTGATAATTTAGCCTTTTCTGCTTTTTCTCTCTTTTTTTTTCTTCACCTCGAAGGGAAGGAGTTGGCGATGAACATCAAGCTCAGCCTAATTGCTTCCAAAGAAATGGATCAGGTTGGCCTTTCACTCTTTCATCTTTCTTATATCCCCGAGGAGCTTGGTTGAATTTCTGGCAAACCCAAAGCGCTCAATCACTGTTTATCCAGGGACCCAATTGGGTGGAAAGGGAGGGAGCTCCAGACGAAAACATCCAGTAGTTTTTGGCAAAAACGCCTTCCAGTATGTCAAACAATGAACGGATTGGAAAGGTTGCTTTTCGCTTGCAGCCAGCTCCCTCCTGCTTAACCGTACCCACACAGCTTTCTTTCCCTGGGAAGTGGTGGGTGTAAACCACCTTGGGGGAAAAGACTTCCCTTCTTTTTATTGAAATGGGCAGAGGGTGGATCCTTTTCCTGAATCACAGGGTTTTGCAAAACAAGCTTTGAGGAGCCCAGGACAAAGGCAGCCTCCCATGGGGCTGTCGAAGGCATGATCCAGGGGTGAAATCCAGCAGCTTCTGACAGGTTCTGGTAGCAGAAATTTTGAGTAGTTTGGAGAACCGGCAAATACCACCTCTGCCTGGTCCCAGAGTGGGGTGGGAATAGAGATTTTGCAATATCCTTCCCCCAGGAGTGGGGAGGGAATGGGAATTTTGCAGTATCCTTTCCCTGCCACACCCACCAAGCCACGCCCACCAAGCCGCACCATGCCCAACAAGCCACGCCCCACAAACCGGTAGTAAAAAAATTTGGATTTGTGATCCTTTAAGAGAAGGAATGACAGAACCTGGGGGAGGGAGTGAAACGGGGAATCAGCCTAGAATCCCCACGTAGCCGCAAGGCAGTTAAGTCCAGCCACTTGAGTGCTCTTGACCCTTATCCAACTCTAAACAAATACTGACCATTAGTTGAGAAGATTCCTGTGTGTAGGCTTTTAGCAATGAACCAGTTTAATTGAACCTTAGCATATGGATACTGTGTGTGACCAACCATACGCTAAATAAATAAATTAGCATATGGACCTGTTCCTCCACACCTGTTACATCCCTTCTTATTGCTGCATTGTTGGCAACAGTTCGAGGCACAGCCCCCAATGATAGCATTCTTCCAATACGAGATGGGCTGTCAAAGGGAAGCAGGCACTGATTTATTCTCCAAAGCACCTGAGAGCAGGACAAGAAGCAGCAGGTAGAAGCTCATCCGAAGGAGATCCAACTGGGAAATCAGGAGGAATTTCCTTACCCTGAGAACTACTATTACGCAGTGGACCAGCTTATCTCAGAGAGTTGTGGGCGGCCCATCCCTGGAGGTTGTTCAGGAAAAGATTGGACAACCATTTGTCTGGGATGGTATAAGGACTCCTGCCTTGGGCAGAGGTGTGGACTAGAACAGGGGTCACCAGCATTTAGGACCTCAGGGACCACTAAATTCATAATTTTAAATCCCGCGGACCACTAATGTGATCTGCCTAATGATCAGATGGGTGGGCGTGGCTAGCTGGTCATGTGACTGGGTGGGCATGGTCAACTCAATGTCACTCACATTGAGGGGTGCCTCACGGGCCTCTACTCAGTCCTCCCCTCCCAGCCCCTCCTTGCCTCCCCATCCGGGCTCCTTAGGGCCTCAACAGGAAGCAGTTGTTGGAGCTAAGCAGCCACCATGAGAAAGAGTTGGCAAAAGAGCTCAGTTCAAATTGGATCTGACTGAGAAGGAGGCTCAGCAGAAGCACCACACTGAGGACTATGAGCATAGGCTTTCCAAGCAGAGGAAAGACCTGTGGGAGTGCAAGGCCAGGTACCGGCACCTGGAGGCTCAGTGGGCTGAGATGGTCAGCCAGTTCCAGGCCATGATACAGTCCCACTGGAACGAGGCACTTTGGCTCTTCGCCACCAGCGGCGCTTCCCTCCAGCCTTCACCCAAAGCCCCACACCAGGAGGCTGAAGCAGACCCCAAGTCAGAATTTCTGCCCCGTTCTGACCCACAGAAAAAGACCCCAAAGGGAGAAACTCTCTGCAGCAACAGAAACGTTCATTGCACGTATCTGGCCCAGGGGCCGTAGTTTGAGGACCCCTGATTTAGTGCAATATTTAAAAAATGCAAATAATTTTTCTATGGACCATCAACATTTTCTCATGGACCACTGGACTCCCTTCCAGCCCTATGATTCTATGAGATTTTTTACCTTTAGAGAACATGCAGAGGATGTCTTGATAATTTAGTCCTGTTTCCTTTTCACTGAAAAAGCAGCTGCCGTCAGGTCTGGCTAATCAGTAGGAAGAGAACTCCTGGGTTCTCTGCTAAGAATGTGGGAAACAAATACGAAAGAATTAAATCACTTGCCCCGCTCCTTACCCTTTCCCACCCAGTTTAAGACTCGAGCTTGCCAAGTACAACTGGCTCCTTGCTCGCTCTCTCTAAAGTTTAGCTCGGTTAATTTATCCATTCAGCCACGTAGTCATCCTGATGTCCAATATCAGAGGCTCAGCAACACATGAAATATTGTCCAAGGCGGGCTGGAAATCAAAGAAAGCAACATAACCTTTTCAGCCAAAATTGAAGCAAGCATGGCAGGTCTGATTAGTAATAGGAATATGGTAATAGTGCAACGAAGGCAAGAGATGCCAGAAGGAGTAAAAGAGGCTGGGGGCAACTTAATCTCCACCCAGATCATTTTGGAGAGGGGAGTGTGGGTCTTAATTTTAAACAACTCTCGTTAATCCTATTTTAGAGCGATGCTGGGGTTTTTGTGACTGCGCACCAAGTGATGGGAAGCTGAAATTTGGTAGCTCAGGGAGAGAAGACTATGGCAGTTGACCCTCTGAAGGGCTATAAATGGTCCATAGGTGCAGGTTGCCCACACAGAGGAAGGAATGAAAGCATCAAATATCCCTCGGTCCATATTAGAATAGCAGAATAAGAGTTGGAAGCACTGGTGAAATCCATTTTTTTTTATTACTGGTTCTGTGGGCGTGGCTTGGTGGGTGTGGTGTGGTGTGGCTTGGTGGGTGTGGCAGGGGAACGATACTGCAAAATCCCCATTCCCACCACACTCCAGGAGAAGGATACTGCAAAATCCCCATTCCCACCACACTTCAGGGGAAGGATACTGCAAAATCCCCATTCCCACCACACTCCAGGGGAAGGATACTACAAAATCTCCATTCCCTCCCCACTCTGGGGCTAGCCAGAGGTGGCATTTGCCGGTTCTCCGAACTACTCAAAATTTCCGCTACCGGTTCTTCAGAACCTGTCAGAACCTGCTGGATTTCACCCCTGGTTGGAAGGGACCTTGGAGGTCTTCTAGCCCAACCCCCTACTCAAGCAGGAGTCCCTATATCAGAATTAGAAGGGTTATACAGGCAGCCCTCAACCTACAATGGTAATGGAGCCCATCATGATCATAATTCATGATGGTTGTAAATCAGGTCACCTACATGCCTGACCTGATTTTAAGACCTTTCTTGCAGCAGTTATTAAGCGAACCCTATGGTTGTTAAGCGAATCAATGGTTTGCCGTGGGTGCAGTTTTGCCAAAAACGAATGTCGGTTTTTGGCAAAGCCATCGTAAAACATGGTCATGTAATAACAGCTCAAAATGTGGCCATGTTGCCGAGCTCCCAGAGTGTGGTCACATGACCACGGGGTGGGAGTAACCATCAGAACTTCGAATCTGGGTTATAAGTACCTCCAGGAAGGTCGGTTGTAACTTTGAATAGTTGCTAAGGATCGGCTATAAATTGAGAGTTACCTGTAATCAGAGATTAAGAATCTAGCCCTTAATATGTTTTATTGAAAATCCTAGAAAAAATATTCCTACAAAGAAAATGATGGTAAGACTCAAGATCCTTCATTTGAACCTGGGGTCTCCTGTGTGTGTGTGTGTGTGTGTGTGTGTGTGTGTGTGTGTGTGTATGGCATATGTATATTCCCTGAGAGAAGTTCCCTGATAATGGCCTCCAGTATGAGCCCAAAAGCTCCATTGGGGTCATAAGTCAAGAACTGGCAAATACCACCTTTGGCTGGCCCCAGAGTGCGGTGGGAATGGAGATTTTGCAATATCCTTCCCTCAGGAGTGGGGAGGGAATGAGATTTTGCAGCATCCTTTCCTCAGGAGTGGGGTGGGAATGGGGATTTTGCAATATCCTTCCCTCAGGAGTGGGGAGGGAATGGGATTTTGCAGCATCCTTCCCCCAGGAGTGGGGAGGGAATGGGATTTTGCAATATCATTCCCTCAGAAGTGGGGAGGGAATGGGGATTTTGCAGTATCCTTCCCTCAGGAGTGGGGTGGGAATGGGGATTTTGCAGTATCCTTCCCTCAGGACTCGGGTGGGAATGGAGATTTTGCAATATCCTTCCCTCAGGAGTGAGGTGGGAATGGGGATTCTGCGGTATCCTTCCCTCAGGACTCAGGTGGGAATGGAGATTTTTCAATATCCTTCCCTCAGGAGTGGGGAGGGAATGGGGATTTTGCCGCATCCTTCCCCTGCCATGCCCACCAAGCCACACCCACAGAACCGGTAGGGAAAAATTTTGAATTTCACCCCTGCGTAGCCATTGTCCATTTTGAATACATAGTCGGAAAAAAGTCTTGAGAGTAAAGAAAAGGTTGATACTATATGGTACAAAGCTATTACAGAATCTTGTTGTTCCACTTGGGATACCACGAAGCCTCATTCCTCCCAGAAATGTTTGTCCAGTTTGAGCCAGAGGCATTGTTTTGGGACGGGAATGACCCTGGCTGCTGTTTAATGCCCTTCTGTTCTTCGACAGATGTGAGGTTGGCAAAGGCATCTGCTTACAATTTAGGGTGTGTCTTTTGTAGGCAAAGTGGAATGCCTGATGATAAGGCAACTGTGCCTTTGTGTCCCTTAGCTTTCAATGAGTCTGTCGGGGACGAGTTATCCAAAATCAATAAAGTTCCACTGGGACGTCCCACCGTTTCCCATGGATCAGCTATGAAATATTTGTCCCGTTTCTTCCTCCACTGAGAACATGTCCAATCTTGATATTTTTGCTGGAATCTTTCTAGGTTGATCTTTATCCGTTTAATACCCCATTAATCCAGAAAGCATTCCGAGCATTATTCTCACACGTTGTTTCCAGTGCAGCCGGCATTAAGAAATATGGGTCAGGGAGAGTTGGGTGACCCCCCAAAAATTCCTTCACGTACTTCTTCTTCAGCTCACTTTGATGGCCACGTTGCTCGCTGCAGCATTTTGAACTCTTCCGTTTCATTTGAAAAACAACATATTACCCCAGGCCAGGAACTTTTAAGATAAAGATTTGTCTTGAAAACAAATGTAAATGTATAATATCTGGTTTAAATTTCTATTTAAAATAAGCACAGTATGCTAACTGTATTAAAGCTGTAAGAAAAGATCCAGTAATTGTGCTCTTGTCATATTCCATTAAAAAGTTATCAAGCAAATGGAGAACAGCAAGTGAAATGAAAAACTAAAATAAGATGAATACAGTTCCAGTTAATATTCGAGAAACCTCTAAATCATAAACAATACTGCTTATCTGTTATTTTCCTTTAATGTAATCTTATTCTAACGGATGGGAATATTTGTCTAGTCTGTGAAAATGTCCGAGCTCAACTGAATTAAACAGATGTTTTAAATATATGATTGCTTCTGTAATATACACCTTGCTCAGTTTTATTTTGATAGGAGGCATCTTTTTCTTAGTAAACAGTGCCTGCCACTTTTATAATTTAAGCTTCCCCCAACGGTGCTCTCCAGACATGATGGATTTTATTATTCATAATTCATAGCTACTGAAACCTCAGAGAAGATAAAAGAGTGAGATAGTAAAATATTACTCTATCTGAATAGTATAACCTTTCCTTCTGGAAGTACTATATGCAGTACTATATGCAGTATGGGAGGGAAGGATCACAGTCACAGATGTCCCTAATTCATTGAATTACAGGTAAACAAGCTCAAGTGATAAGAGACATCAGACATTGAACGCTAGTAGAATAAAATAGAATTCTTTATTGGCCAAGTGTGATTGGACACACAAGGAATTTGTCTTGGTGCATATGCTCTCCAAGTACATAAAAGAAAAGATACATTTGTCAAGAATCATAAGGTACAACACTTAATGATAGTCATAGGGAAACAGTTAATATAAATCTTAAGGATACCAGCAACAAGGTTACTGTCATACAGTCATAAGTGGAAGGAGATGGGTGGTGGGAACGATGAGAAGATTAATAGTATGCAGATGTAGTAAATAGTTTGACAGTGTTGAGGGAATTATTTGTTTAGCAGAGTGATGGCATTCGGGAAAAGACTGTTCTCATGTCTAGTTGTTCTGGTGTGCAGTGCTCTATAGCGTCATTTTGAGGATAGGAGTTGAAACAGTTTATGTCCAGGATGCGAGGGGTCTGTAAATATTTTCACAGCTCTCTTTTTGACTCGTGCAGTATACAGGTCCTCAATGGAAGGCAGGTTGGTTAGGGGATGAGACTTGCAGGTAGTAAGCTGCTCCAAGGGTCTCATAAGGCTGTCAGAAAAATGTTACAGGTAGTCCTCGCCTTACAGCAGTTCGTTTAGTGACCGCCCAAAGTTACGACGGCTCTGAAAAAAGTGACTTATGACATATTTTTTTACAGTTACAACCTTTGTAGCTTCCCTATGATTATGGGATCAAAATTCAGATGCTTGGCAATTGGTTCATATTTATAACCGTTGCTGTGTGTCCCCAAGCTCACGTGATCCCCTTCTGCGACCTTCTGACAAGCAAAGTCAGTGGGGACGCCGGATTCGCTGAACAACCGGGTTACTAGCGAATCAACTGCAGTGATTCACTTAACAGCTGTGGCAGAAAAGGTCATAAAATGGGTCAAAACTCATTTAACAAATGTCTCAATCACAGAAATGTTGGGCTCCATTGTGGTCGTAAGTCAAGGACTACCTGTATAAGAAGGAGGAAGAGGTGTAGCAAATTCTGTTATTATAGCCAATCTCAACAACGATGATTCTAGTCCTCTAGTGCAGCGGTCACCAACTGGTGGTCCGTGGACCACTGGAGGTCCGCGAGAAAATTTTGGTGGTCCGCAGAAAAATTATTTGCATTTTTTATATTGCACTAAATCAGGGGTCCTCAAACTACGGCCCCTTGGCCAGATATGTGCAATGAATGTTTGTGTTGCTGCAGAGAGTCTCCCCCTTCAGGGTCTTTTTGTGTGGGTCAGAGGGGGTCAGAAATTCTGATTTGGGGTCTGCTTCAGCCTCCTGGCTTTGGGTGAAGGCTGGAGGGAAGCGCCACTGATGGCGAAGAGCCAGAGGACCTTGTTCTGACGACCATCTCAGCCCGCTGAGTCTCTAGGCGCCGGTACCTGGCCTTGCACTCTCACAGGTCTTCCCTCTGCTTGGAAAGTCCTGAATGAGGTGCTTCTGCTGAGCCTCCTTCTCAGTCAGATCCAATTTGAACTGCGCAGCTGTTTTGCCAACTCTCTCTTAGCTCCAACAACTGCTTCCTGTTGGGGCCCTAAGGAGCCAGGGCAGGCAGGTGAGGAGTGGCTGGGAGGGGAGGGCCGGCAAGAAGGCATCCCTCGATGTGAGTGACATCGAGTTGACCACACCCACCCAGTCACATGACCACCTAGCCACGCCCACCCAGCTGGTCATTAGGCAGATCATATTAATGGTCTGCGGGATTTAAAGTTATGAATTTAGTGGTCCATGAGGTCCAAAAGGTTGGAGACTCCTGCCCTAGTGGAGGTGATTTTCTGGGTTTCCAGCATATTTGCCTTGCTTACCAGATTGAACCAAAATTCTGTATTTGCACAAGACACTCACCGAGTAGACCGAAGACACTAAACCACACAAAACTGACCCACTTTAGCATGTGATGTAAAGACAAACACTAGGTTTGTAACGGACCTGACTAAGCTATTTTTAGAGGAAGCCACATAACTTCCTCTAAAAATCAAGCCACTGGGACGGCTTTTAGTAATGGAAACAGTGGGTTAGAGATTGGGTAAATGGCTTGTGTTTGTACAGCAGGCTAAACCACAATAAAACAAGGTTGAAATAAATAAATCGATCAGTGTTAGCATATTGTGCAAATGGGTGTATAACCAACCCAGTGGAGACTGCGTGGACCTAAATAGAACTTGGCCATCAAAATGTTGCTCATTTCTGCCTGAGATCATAAGGAAAGGGGGATTTTTCATTTTTTTAAGGCTTATATTCAGCTGTGATTCAATCCCTTGCCCTCCTTTCCTCCATTTTCTTCCCCAAGACCATGTGTCTTATCTACAATTAGATTGTTAATGAAAATAACCCCAGATGATTTATTCAGCTGAACAAAGTTCTCTCCCTTTGCCCTTTTCCTTGCTGGCAACAATGCTGAAGTGGGGAAAATACACTCAGAAGCAGATTGCTCATCTCCCCCATATCATGTTTGAGCCTCCCTGATGCCCCCTTCTGGAAAATTCTTTTCAAAAAAGGGAATAAACCTGGTTTTTGACAATGATCACAATGCTGGAATTTTAGCCTGATGCATGCAGATCCCTTCTTCTTCTTCTTCTTCTTCTTCTTCTTCTTCTTCTTCTTCTTCTTCTTCTTCTTCTTCTTCTTCTTCTTCTTCTTCTTCTTCTTCTTCTTCTTCTCCTCCTCCTCCTCCTCCTCCTCCTCCTCCTCCTCCTCCTCCTCCTCCTCCTCCTCCTCCTCCTCCTCCTCCTCCTCCTCCTCCTCCTCCTCCTCCTCCTCCTTCCTTGTCTAGATCAAACTTTAAACTGTAAGAATGAAGCCATCTTTTTGGCTTTGTCGTTGGGCAAAAATAAATCATTATTGATGCATGCTTCTGATACTGATAGTAGTCAACATACCAGCAGATGGACCAGTCTTTGTGTCTCTCCACATTCACATAGAGCAGCGTTGGTGAACCTTTTCGGCACTGCAACTGTCATAAATATGGGTCAGTTGCCAAGCGCCCAAATTTTGATCATGTGACCCTGGGGATGCTGCAACGGTCATAAGTGTGAAAACCGGTCATAAGTCACTTTTTTTGGTGGCATTGTAACTTTGAACGGTCACTAAACGAAGTGTTGTAAGTCAAGAATTACCTGTATTTATTTATTTTATTCATTATTCATATATTATTTATTATTATTTTATTTTATTATCCTTTTTATTATCTGCCTTCCCCCCCCCAAAGTTCCTTTCATACCTTCTTCTCTGGTAATATTGAACTGCAAACTAAGGCATACAAAACGTTTGCTAGACCAATTCTTGAATACAGCTCATCTGTCTGGAACCCGCACTGCATATCGGACATAAATACAATCGAGAGAGTCCCGAGATATTTCACAAGAAGAGTCCTCCATTCCTCTAACCGCAACAAAATACCTTATGCCATCAGACTTGAAATTTTGGGCTTAGACAACTTAGAACTTCGCCGCCTTCGGTCTGACCTAAGCGTAGTACATAAAATTATCTGCTACAATGTCCTACCTGTCAATGACTACTTCAGCTTCAACCACAACAATACACGAGCAAATAATAGATACAAACTCAAGGTAAACAGCTCCAAACTCGATTGCAGAAAATAGGACTTCAGCAACAGAGTGGTCAATGCCTGGAATGCACTACCTGACTCTGTGGTTTCTTCCCCAAACCCCCAAAACTTTAACCTTAGACTGTCTACTGTTGACCTCACCCCATTCCTAAGAGGTCTGTAAGGGGCGTGCATAAGTGCCCACCGTATCTGTCGTAATGTCCCCTTTTATTCTTATCCATTTCATCTATTCATAATCATGTTTATACTTATATCTGTTATCTAATACATGCTTGACGAAAATAAATAAAATAAAATAAATAGGAAAAGAAGGGCTATATCAGGGCATCTCTGTACCAGAGCTACTTTGAAATAAAGGTGCTGAGAGTTGGTGCTTTGATGTTCTGTTGCAGCAACCTCATTTGCCCTAGCAGCGTCCCTAAAATAATAAGGCAACGTCAAATACATCTTTTATTATAGCTTTGCTAGTTCCTGTGTGTTTGTCAGTTTAATCACTTCTTCACTCCTCATACCGAAGTAGAAAAACTAGTTGCCCCATCAACTAGTCAGTTTCAATTCTCCCATCCTACAGGAACTGGCTGCACAATTATGACAGCCTCGCTAGGGCAATTTTTACCCTGGTGTCTCTTATTTGTGTTTATTTGTCATGTTCAGTCACTGGCTTCTTCACCTACGAAGGAACAGACCTGGTTGCCCCACAGCTATATAATTTCAGCTTTCCTGCTTTACAAGGACTACCTGACTGTGTAAATCTGATGGGGTCTGCCTCCTTGTTTTCTGGGGTTATTTCCAGCCTGAGGTCATCCCATCAGTTATTTCACATTATTTTAACTTGAGAGATGCTCAAATGGGGTGAGGTGGGAGGCAGGGGTGAAATGTAAAATGTGTTACTACCGATTCTGTGGGCGTGGCTTGGTGGGGTGGGTGGGTAATGTGATGGTGGGTGTGGCCAACTTTTTTTTTTTTTAACTTTTCAAAGCATTTTTTCTAATGCTTTGAAAAGCCTCTGCTGATCAGGCAACTCAGCTGGGATCGTCAGAGAGGCATTTTAAAAAATATCTCTCTGACGATCAGGCAACTCAGCTGGGATTGTCAGAGACTTTTCAAAGCATTTTTTTTACCACCTCTTCGGCCAAGAGGTTGCAGAAAAAAATGCTTTGAAAAGCCTCTGAGGATCCCAGCTGAGCCGCGTGATCCTCAGAGGCTTTTTTTTTTTTACTTTTAAAAGCATTTTTTCGTCGGAAGAGGTTGTAGAAAAAATGCTTTTAAAAGTAAAAAAAAAAAGCCTCTGATGATCGCGCGGCTCAGCTGGGCATGGTGGGGGGGGGACGCGCAGGGATTTTTGCTACCGGTTCTCCGAACCACCCACCGCCATCGCTACTGGATCGGGCGATTCGGTCTGAACCGGGAGCATTTCACCTCTGGTGGGAGGGTATTCTAAGGCAGGGGTCACCAACCTTTCAGACCTCAGGGACCACTATAATTTTAAATCCCGCAGACCACTAATATGAATCTTTTTAAAAAGATAAAAGGTATTTTGTGCAATATAAAAAATGCAAATAATTTCTCTGTGTTCAACCTATTCTCCAAAGCACATAAAAGCAGGACAAGAAGCAATGGGTGGAAACTAATCAAGGAGAGAAGCAACCTAGAAATTTCCTGGCCATCAGAACAATTAATCAGTGGAACAACTTGCCTGCAGAAGTTATGAATGCTCCAACACTGGAAGTTTTTAAGAAGATCTTGGACAACCATTTGCCTGAAATGGAATAGGGTTTTCTGGTGGTTGGACTGGAAGACCAACCACCGGAAAACCACCTTGCTTAGCAATGACAATTCTGGTCCCAGTTGCGGTCGTAAGTCGAGGACTACCTGCAGCTACTGACCATAAAACCAAACCTTTGGCATAAAGGGCTTATGTTATTGGTTTGAGCTCCGAGCTTGGCAATTTGGTGGCAAACGTTTCATCCCCATTCGAGGATGACATGGATTGTCCAAAACACACAGAAGATGTCTCTTCTCAATCCAAAGCACACTGAAGATGTCTCCTCGAATGGAGATGAAACGTTTGCCACCAAGATCCCGAAGAGGGATCTTGGAGTCCTAGTGGACAACCATTTAGATATGAGCCAGCCGTGTGCAACAGCTGCCAAAAAAGCCAACACAATTCTGGGCTGCATGAACAGAGGGATAGAATCAAGATCACGTGAGGTGTTAATACCACTTTATAATGCCTTGGTAAGGCCGCACTTGGAATACTGCATTCAGTTTTGGTCGCCACAATGTAAAAAAGATGTGGAGACTCTAGAAAGAGTCCAGAGAAGAGCAACAAAGAGGATTAGGGGACTGGAGGCTAAAACATAGGAAGAACAGTTGCAGGAACTGGGTATGTCTATTTGATGAAGAGAAGGACTAGGGGAGACATGATAGCAGTGTTCCAATATCTCAGGGGCTGCCACAAAGAAGAGGGAGCCAAGCTATTCTCCAAAGCACCTGAGGGCAGGACAAGAAGAAACGAGAAATTTTCTCACAGTTAGAACAATTAATCAGTGGAACAACTTGCCTCCAGAAGTTGTGAATGCTCCAACACCGGAAATTTTTAAGAAGACATTGGATAACCATTTGTCTGAAGTGGTATAGGGTTTCCTGCCAAAGCAGGGGGTTGGACTAGAAGACCTCCAAGGTCCCTTCCAACTTTGTTATTCTAAATCGCCAAGCTCAGACCTCAAACTAACTAAATCACCAAGCTCGGAGCTCAAACCAACCAAGCTCGGAGCTCAATAACAACCAACCCGAGCTACTAATATTCAAAAACATTTCAATAAAGGCAGCAGTGGGTTTCCCCCCGGTTCAGTCTGGTTCTATAGAACTGGTAGTAAAAACGGGAGGCTCCGCCCATGCGACATGATGTCATCACAGGTGATCTGCACATGTGCAGAAGCTTGTGTGCGCTCGTGCTCCCGTTGCAAACTGGTAGTAAAGGTAAGTAGAACCCACCCCTGAACAAAGGGCTTACTTGTGGTTTTTTTTTTTTAAAGCAATCTGCAATGAAATACAGCTACTGAATATAAAAATCGTAATAGCTGCCTTCCTTTGCAACTTCAGCTCCTAGTGGTCATTCTGGCTAGGGAATTCTGGGAACAGGATCTGGAAGGCTCCAGATTGCCAAAAACCTCTTTGGCTCCAGCGTTCCATTCAAATCCCAGCGTTTCAGCCTGGCTGGCATGATTCCTTCAATCTCCCACAGTAGCTGGCTTATTAGAGCTGATTGCCGACGGAAGCTCCTTTTTCCACGGGAAGACCCTCTTTGCTCGCTCCCACGCCATGCCCCCAACTCTCCGTGCAGGGAACTCCTCCTTCTACCCAAGACTTCCTTTTTTTCTGCCCCCAAATACAGGAAGGGGGGTGGGCAACCGCAGCTTTTGAGAAACGCTTCCCTCCCTTACCTCTCTGTGGAGAGACCACCAGTGCTGAGTGATTAAATGGTTGTTGTTTCTTCCATTACTCAGCTTCCTGAATTATGGGGTGTAAGGCTCCATGATTGGGACTCATTATGGCTTGAGGCAGAAGGGGTGAGGAAGATGGGGAACAAAAGGAGGTTTGAAAGTTTCCAAGGCCTTCCAGGGTTCTTTTGAAGATGCTCAGGCTGCAGCCATTTTTTACTTACTTCTCTATTTCTGCCAGACGTTTCTATTATTGAGAACTATAACACAATTTCTCAATAACTCCTGGTGATAAACAAACCAAAAACCAAAGAAACAGAACAACGGCAGACAACAGAAAGAAGATGGTCTACTCAGTGGAGCAGACATCAACCCTCACAAAGAGAGCCCATCACCTACTCTGTCCCAAAGTCTGAAGACAGAGCTAGGTCTTCAAGGGTCAGGTAATGAAGAGTAGAATTCAGGCTGTCCAGATATCTGGGGAGAACTATTCCAGACATCGTCATCTGATGGAACTGCTTCCTAAGCCCCATCAGATGACACTGTTTAATAGATTGGAATATTAGAACACAGAATAATAAGGTTGGAAGGGGCCTTGTGGAGATCTTCCGGTCCAACTCCTTGCCCATGGCAGGAGATCTTACTGTACATCAGTGATGATGGATCTTTTTTTCCTTGGGTGCAGAAAGCACGTGTCAAGTTTCATGGTCGTCTTGAATAAAATGCATTTCAAACAGAATCTTTGCAGAAAAAAACTCCTTTTTATTGAGCACGACATCCTAACATGACTCCATACGAAGCCAACACTGACGTCCAGCTCCAAAACCCTCCCTTTCCGTTCCCCACTCCCCTGCACTCATTGGCCATCTTCCAAGTCATTCTACCCCTAATCTATTCCAAGTCAAAGGAATTCCCCCCTCCCATCTCATCTCCTCAGAAACATTATCTCCAGGGAAAATAAGTAGGTGAAAAGTCAGCCATCCCTTTCCAAACGCCTTCGCTTCTCCTTCTTATGTCAGCACTAGAATAAATGCAAGTTGAAGTGCTGACATCATGCACATGCGCGCAACAGTGCACGTGCCAACACCCCTAATGCAATGCCCCCACAACCCCCCCACTCCCCTCGTGCATGTGTGCGCAACCCCCTTTTTGGTGCTAGCAGGCTTCCCTGAAGTCACCTGGGACCAAAAACGGGGCATTGGGGAGGGGACGTGCCACCCCCCCCATGCCCCATTTTTGGTCCCAGGAGGCATCAGGGAGGCCTGCTAGCACCAAAACGGGTGGGGGGGGCACACTGCACCCCCGCACACCCTGTGCATGTACGCATACGTCTCCCAGTAGAAACCCGAAAATCAGCTGGCCGGGGGGGTGTCATGCGGGCATGGGTGGTGGAGCTGACCTGGGCATCGGTTCATGTGCCCGGAAAGATGGCTCCACGTGCCACCTGTGGCGCACATGCCATAGGTTCGCCATGACGGTTCTAGACCATTCCGAACAAATGTCGGTACTTGAAAATCTCCAGTGGATTTTGATGGAGCACCCACAACTTCTCAAGGCAACGCCGTTCCACGGATTAATTGTTTGCACTGTCAGGGAATTTTTCCCTCATTCTAGATTGGTTCTTTCTTTCATGATCTTCCACCCATTACTTCTTGTCCTGTCCTCAGGTGCTTTGGAAAATAAATTGACTCCCTCTTCTCTGTGACAGCCCCTAAAGTTCTTGGAAGTCTGCTAACATATCACCCCCCCCCCACTAGACCAAGAGTGTGTCTATCAACCCTGTCTGGTTATATATGACAGGCAGAAGCAATAGGACAGGGGCAGAATTCAAATAATTAGGCTCTATGTTGTTTGGGAATTAATAGATGATGTTGCATCAGTGGTGGGTTGCTCGTGGTTCAGTCTGGTCCGCCAGCAGGCTACAGAGCTGGCAGCGGAGTCGGACAGCGATGAGGCTGAGGAAGAACATGGGCCAGTCCTGGAGGCTGGGGAAGGCCCAGATGAGGGCTCTGCGCCAGAGGCAGAGATGGGGCCAGGGCCATCAGGGAGTGATGTGCAGACTTCAGAGCCTCCAGAGACTTACAGCAGAGAGGCAGAGGAACAGGAGGAGTCTGTTCCTAGTGCACGCATGAGAAGAGCTGCCAGAAGGCAAAAGCAGCTCAAGCAAAGAGGACAACTCAGGAGTAGGGCCAAGAGATGATTGGCCCTTCCCATAAGTCTTAAAACAGACTAGCAACGGTGTTTGGGCTTTGCTGGAAAACAACGTTGGTAGCTTCGTCTTCGTCTTCTTCTTCGTCTTGTATTTATTTTTATATCTGGGACTTCTGAACGTTTGCCAAGAAAGGCCTTTGGCAGTTTGCCTAATTGGACCAAGTTTTGCGATAGGACTGAGGAATTTGTGCTGAGAGGAATTTGCTTTAATTTAGTTGAACGACGCTGGGAATGAAGTAATTCTCAGCTGTTCGAATAAAGTTTGTTTTTTCACGGACTGATTTTCCTACTACTTACTTTGGCCTGGGTCACAACAGGTTCTTGCGAACCGGTAGTAACAGCAACGGGAGGCTCCGCCCACCCACCCAGACATCATCATGATCTGTGCATGTGCAGAAGCGTGCACACGCACTCCCGTTGCGATCTGGAAGTGGAGGTAAGTAGAACCGACTTCTGTGTTGCACCGAGAAGCTTCTCAGTCGTGGAATCACAATGTAAGACCCAAAGTAAATAAACAAGGCTCACTGCAGTGTTTATTAAGCAGTATGTATCAGGGAGGGAGTTGTCTTCTTCAAAAGTATAGCGAGACACCCGTGCAGAGGAAGAGATGCACTTCTACTTATGCATTTCAGGAAGAAGGGGAAAACGATGTAGGCATACATATGCATGAGTAATACATATTCATAAGTGATGACCTCAGGTAACCTCTTGCTCTTCTGCTCTTCACAGAGAAGCGTAAGTGAACAAAAAGAAACATTGACTTCTTGAGATACAAGGGTTGCATTGGGAATGTTTGGATTAAAAAAAAAACGTGCAATGGGTCTGCAAGCTAGACATTGCAAGGTCACATTCTTTATGCCTCAATTTGTCTTCAACTGTTCCAGTCATCTGAAAATTAATTTCCCCTACACCAGTAGCCAGTGACGTTTAGGGAGCAGAGAAATCCCATGGGCGTATTGTGGCATGACTGTATCTGCCCACATGGTTGGATTCTAGATCGGCTAAAGCTTTTGAGGGGTCTTCAAGGGTAGCCTTGGATCCAGAGGTTCTATGTGCTTATGGCCCCTTAATAGGGCATCATCAGTGTATTCAGGATACTTGACCCCATGCTTGCAGATGACCTCACCCAGTTACTTCATGTACAAGCTACATAGGAGGACCAAGAGTGACTTCCCCCCCACAACACAGGGCAAGAGTTTTTGACTCCAGTTTTCCCTTCCTATCAACATAGACTGGAATTTTGGTTACAGAGAAGGAGAATCACTTTAACATCATGTCCTTCTCCTCCCTATAGTTTGGTCCAGAACAGAGGCGGTATTCAGCCGGTTCGCACCAGTTCACGTGAACCGTTGGCAGAAATTTGGCCAAGGTCACCGAACTGGGAGCGATGGCCGGCTGGCCATGGTCCTGAACCAGTCCCCGGGTCGCCCCTCCCACCATGTTCATCGCCGCAATGTTCTTCGCGCATGCACATCCCATTGCCTTGCAAGTCCAATAAGATGCGCATGCGCGAAGAACATGGCAGTGACGGAAGCAGCTTTCCCCCCGATCTCTGGTACTTTTTGGCAGCCTGCCGCAGCTGCAAAACAGCTGTCAAAGAGGCTTCTTTGCCAGCTGCTTTCCAGCAGTGGCGACTGGCTGGGGGCCACCAAAAACTCCAGTCAGCTTACCTTCTGGACTCTGGACCAGCCACCGCGGAAGGTAAGCAGCCCGAACAAAGAGGCAGTGGTGGTGGAGGAAGCGGGGCTAGGGCCGGGGCTGCTAAAGGAGGGGAAACGGGAGCAACTAGCGAAGGGAGGGCGGGAGTAGATAGGTGGAAATTCCAAAAATTTTCCTACCTTTTCCTGTGGACGTGGCTAAGTGGGGGGGGTCGTGACTGAATGGGCGTTGGCTTGAGTGACATCAAGTTGGCCATGCCCACTCGGTCACATGCCCCCCCCACCTAGCCACACCCACCAAACCGGTAGCAAAAAATTTTGAAACCCACCACTTGTCCAGAAGGATACGATGAAAGAATTCTGTGAGATCAAGAAGGGCCAGTACTCTTTCCTCTCTCCATCCTAGCTACTTCAGAGATCATCAACAGATACTATCAATACTATCTCAGGGCTGAAACCTGTGTGAAAAAGGTTCCAGCTAATCCATTTCCCTCACAACGCTCTGAAGGGTCAGCGTAACCACCTTCTCAACCACCTTCCTTAGAAAAAAGGAGACGAGGGGAAAGTTGGGTCCCATAATGAATTCCTGAGAAGACAACAGCAGCAGCATATTTTTTTCACAAAAGATGGAACCTCCCTCTCGATCACAGAGGAAGACAGCATCACACAAACCCAACCACATGCCATCTCTATAAGGTAAAGGTAAAGGTTCCCCTCACACATTTGTGCTAGTCGTTCCCGACTCTAGGGGGTGGTGCTCATCTCCGTTTCAAAGCCGAAGAGCCAGCGCTGTCCGAAGACGTCTCCGTGGTCATGTGGCCAGCATCACTCAACACCAAAAGCGCACAGAACGCTGTTACCTTCCCACCAAAGATGGTCCCTATTTTTCTACTTGCATTTTTTTAACGTGCTTTCGAACTGCTAGGTTGACAGAAGCTGGGACAAGTCACGGGAGCTCACCCTGTTACGCGGCACTAGGGATTCGAACCGCTGAACTGCCGACCTTTCGATCGACAAGCTCAGCGTCTTAGCCACTGAGCCACCACGTCCCTTGCCACCTCTACAATCAATCTGAAAAGGCTAAATCTTCCAGTTTGGCTGGTTCAATAGATACAGCAGCTCCTCCTGTGGAGAAATACATCTCTTTCCTTTTTTGAGTGGTTCGGAGCCAACTGTATACTGTAAGCTGAAACCAGAGCCAGCCTTTATGAGTTATTACAGTTTAAATTCCCCAGTAATCAGATGCAAAGAAACGGAAAGCAAAACCTGAAGACGATGCCAACAATTCTCAACATCAACCAAATCTCTGACACTCTTGCAAAGAGATGGAAATGTTAACAATTTCCTCCCTTCAGTCTGCAATATCAGCAATCCAGAAAACATCCATCACCCTTCAACCAAGTAAATTTAAAAAAATAATCAGAACAGCAGAAAAACCACAAGACTCATCATTATTTCTCTGTTTACTTCTCAAGAGGGTTGGGGTGGCGTTTTTTCCCCACCATGTTTAAATCTACTGAATGGACATTTGATTATCCATCTAGGTGTATCTTCTCCAACATCGTGTTCTCAAGATATTTATTTATTAGAATTTGTCAAACAAAAATGAGAACAAGAATAAAAGAATAAAAATTAGGGGTGAAATGCTCCCGGTTTGGACCAGATCACCCAATCCGGTAGCGATGGAGGCGGGTGGTTCGGAGAACCGGTAGCAAAAATCCCTGCCCCGCCCCCATGCCCAGCTCAGTTGCGCAATCATCAGAGGCTTTTTTTTTTTAACTTTTAAAAGCATTTTTTCTACAACCTCTTTGGCCGAAAAATGCTTTTAAAAGTTAAAAAAAAAAGCCTCTGATGATCGCACAGCTCAGCTGGGATCATCAAAGGCTTTTAAAAGAAAAAAACCCCTTTTTTTCTTTTAAATGCCTTTGACGATCCAAGCTGAGTTGCCTGATCAGCAGAGGCGTTTAAAAGAAAAAAAGTCTCTGCCGATCAGGCAACTCAGCTGGGATCGTCAGAGCCTTTTGAAAGCATTTTTTTTACAACCTCTTCACTGAAAAAATGGTTTTAAAAGTTTAAAAAAAAAATGACCACGCCCACCCAGTCACATTACCACCCCCCCCCACCAAGCCACGCCCACAGAACTGGTAATAACAAATTTTAGATTTCACCACTGATAAAAATACAATGATAGGGACGATAGGCACATTAGTGCACTTATGCACGCCCCCTCTACTGACCACTTAAGTATGATGTAAGGTCCACGGAAGTCAATTTGTGACTGAAACTGTAAAAATTTGTAGCTGAAACAACTGAATCAGGTAGAGCATTCCAGACTCTGACAACTCTATTGTCAGCTTTGGAAGCCATATTAGGCCGGAAGCTTCCATGCTGCCACCTTCTCATGTGTGGGAAAGTAGGAGGGAGGATTAAAGAGAAGGGTTGTCTGTAGACATAATAGCCTTCTTCCTGTCGGTCAAGGTCAGGCCGATCCTGCATCTGGAGAAGGAGTGGTCGGAGTGAGGTCTCGAGATGAGACGGCGGTTGATTGGAGCATGTGATCGACTGAGGACTGAGGGGATGATTTTGGGGGTTTTGATTTCCTGAGGGAAAACCCAGACCTCTCAGATTCAGGTTTTCCCAGGTGTGCCAGTTTACCTATTCTAGTAAATAGAACTTTGAAAAATGCTTGCTTCAGAATCTTTACTTGGAAGAGAGTTTTTTTCTGGAATGCTGACATCTTATTACAGAAATCGTATTTTTTACAGTCAAGTTTAGAACGATTTACATTGAATTTAAAATGGTTGTTAGCGCGCATATTATTGCGATTAAAACAAAAGTAATTGGGAAAATTATTGAATGCGCAGAAATGGACAAAATGACAATGGAGTTAAAAGAGAGGGACGATTCGGATTATTACGAAGCATGGAATAAAACGTACAGTTGGCTCAAAAATAGAAACCAAAACAGGAAATGTTTAACTTAGTACTGATGAAACTTAAATTGGAGTAACTGAACAACATTAAACAAAGAGACGTAAATATAAATGAATATAAATTGGTAGACAAGAACAATGAATACTACTGTGTGTGTTAATAGATACGTTGGTGTAACGTTATTATACTACTGTCGAGAAGTAAATAGATATGATAGAATAGAGAACTACAAAAGCAAAATACGTATGCCAAGACAGAAAGCTGTAAAATGACCTTAGATGGTATGTATTGTTTGTTATGCTTTGTTTTGTTTTGTTTTTATGTATTTGTGGTTGTTTTTTAGGTTGTTTTTAAAGACAAAACTGTTTAATAAAAACTATTTTTTTTTAAAAAAAGTCATTTACAGGAAAAACATTACTACGTATAATTTTATATGCAATACCTAGGTCTGATTGCAAGTGAAGCAGTTCTAGGTTATCCAAACTGAGAATTTCGAGCCAGTAGCATAGGGAATTCTATTGTGTACAAAAGACTGCAAGACTTTTCTCGTGAAGTACTTCTGAACCCACTCAATTGTACTGATGTCAGATATATGGTGGGGATTCCAAACAGTTATGAAGACTTGGATATCTACCCAGGGGTGAAATGTTCCCGGTTTGGACCAGATCGCCTGATTCGGTAGCGATGGCGGCGGGTGGTTCGGAGAACCGGTAGCAAAAATCCCTGCCCCCCCCCATGTCCAGCTGAGCCGCGCAATCATCAGAGGCTCTTTTTTTAATTTTTAAAAGCATTTTTTCTACAACCTCTTTGGCCGAAAAAATGCTTTTAAATTAAAAAAAAAAGCCTCTGATGATCGTGCGGCTCAGCTGGAATCGTCAGAGGCTTTTAAAAGCATTTTTTACAACCTCTTATGCCGAAGAGGTTGTAGAAAAAATGGCTTCAAAAGTTAAAAAAAAAAATGGCCACGCCCACTCAGTCACATTACACCCCCCCCACCAAGCCACGCCCACAGAAACGGTAGTAACAAATTTTACATTTCACCACTGTATCTACCTATCCATACTGCATGGCTTCTCAACTTTGGCAACTTTTAAAATATGTAGATTTTGACTCCCAGAATTCCCCAGCGTGCTGGCTGGGGAACTCTGGGAGTTGAAGTCCACATATCTTAAACTTTTCAAGGTTGAGAAACATTGCTCTATCTACTGTACACAGGTAATCCTCAATTTACAACCATTCATTTAGGAATCATTTGAAGTTACAACGGCACTGAAAAAAAAGTGACTTATGACCACTCTTTGCACTTACCAACACTGTAGTATCCCCATAGTCGTATGATCAAAATTTGGGCACTTCGCAACCTGCATGCGGTTACAATGGTTCAAACTACCCAGGCAGGGGTGAAATGCTCCCAGTTTGGACCGGATTGCCTGATCCGGTAGCGATGGCGACGGGTGGTTCGGAGAACCGGTAGCAAAAATCCCTGCACCCCCCCCACACACCATGCCCAGCTGAGCCGCAGGATCATCAGAGGCTTTTTTTTTTTTTTACTTTTAAAAGCATTTTTTCTACAACCTCTTCCAACGAAAAAAAATGCTTTTAAAAGTAAAAAAAAAAGCCTCTGATGATCGCGCGGCTCAGCTGGGTTCATCAGAGGCTTTTCAAAACATTTTTTTCTGCAACCTCTTGGCCGAAGAGGTGGTAAAAAAAATGCTCTGAAAAGTCTCTGATGATCCCAGCTGAGTTGCCTGATCGGCAGAGGCTTTTCAAAGCATTAGAAAAAATGCTTTGAAAAGTTAAAAAAAAAGTTGGCCACGCCCACCCAGTCACATTACCCCCCCATCAAGCCACTCCCACAGAACCGGTAGTAACAAATTTTACATTTCACCCCTGTACCCAGAGTCATGTGAATGCCATTTGGGATGTGACATGGTCATTAAGCATCTGTGGCTTCCAACAAGCAAGGTCCACAGAGGAAACCAGAGTTGCTTAATGACCATGTAATTCACTCAATAACTACAGTGTTTGGCTTAACAACCAGGACAAAGCAGGTGGTAAAATTAGGTGTGACTCACTTAACAATCACCTTGTTTAGCAACAGAAATGTTGGTCTCCGTTGTAGTCATAAATCGAGGACTATCTGTAGTTGTTCAGACCATAGAAGTGGCAGTGTTATTGATGAATTCTGGGAACTGCTGTGCATTTGAAAGGCTTCAATGAAGGGGGTGCATTTGTACCCTGTTTTTCATTGTGCCATCACTTTTTTAATACCTTGCAGTTCTGTGCCTTCTTATGTTTCGATTAAATCCAAGAGATATACAGCATGAAACTCTTTCTTGGAATTTCCCCAGATTAGGAACAGCTGTGAAACAATGCAAAGACATATAACAGATGAAGAAATACAGGTGCACCTCTTTCATTAATTTGCAAGAACAGAGGAAACTCAAAAACAAGGTTCAGAGAATCTTGCAAGCATCTGGAGAATGAAGCAAAGGAGAATCCGAAAGCTTCTTTAGCCGTGGGTGAAAAGGTTTGTGGAAGTAGAAAATTGTATGGCTCAGAATGAGACTGGTGAAGTCTATTGTGCTTGGAATTTTCATGTTTATTTTGGGGTCACACAATAGAACCAGACCAAATTTTACCGGGTTAGTATTTCACAGGTCATGACAAGTCCTTGTAAATGTTGGTCTCCATCACTGAGGAGACCAGAGCAAAAGAACCTGGCCACCAGGGACTCTGAGAGACACAGTCCAGCAACGGGAAAACTATTTAGAATAGAATAGAATAGAATAGAATAGAATAGAATAGAATAGAATAGAATAGAATAGAATAACAGAGTTGGAAGGGACCTTGGAGGTCTTCTAGTCCAACCCCTTGCTTAGGCAAGAAACCCTACACCACTTCAGACAAATGGTTATCCAAAATTTTCTTTAAAATTTCCAGTGTTGGGGCATTCACAACTTCTGGAGGCAAGTTGTTCCACTTATTAATTGTTCTAACTGTCAGGAAATTTCTCCTTAGTTCTAAGTTGCTTCTCTCCTTGATTAGTTTCCACCCATTGCTTCCTGGTCTACCCTCAGGTGCTTTGAAGAATAGTTTGACTCCCTCTTTTGTCCTCATCAACCTCAAGTATCTTCTCAAGGAATTTTGATTGCACAGATGAACATAAGAATTCAACAAACAGAACAAATCTACAAATTGGGGGTCGTAGGTTGGGTTCACACAACACTGTAAACCCAAGTTAGAAAACCCAATTGTGTTTGCATCACATGCTCTGCTCAATCAAACCCATTTTGTCTTAATATGTAGGTCAAGTTCACCCAACATGCTAAGAAAATTATTTCTCTGTTTCTCAAAGATTTGTCATAACCCTCTGATAACAAACCAGTGCAATGTAATACTTGGCCTTCATCCATTTGGGGAAGACAAAAGGTAGAAGCCTTTCTTTGAGAAACTTTGTTCTTCTTCTTTCATGCCTAGATCAAACTTTAAACTGCCAGAATGAAGCTACCTTCTTGGCTTTGTCTTCACCAAAAATGTCATTATCAGTACGTGTTTTTGGTAGTAACCAGATGGGCCGAGCTGTGTGTCTCTCCACATTCACACCGTGTGTTGTTATTTATTAAGAGCCTCTATTTGAGCATACTGGTTTTACATTTAGGCACTCCAATCTATTCATGGTCCTCCAAGTAATATAAGGGAGGTGAGATCTTCAGCCATATCTTCTTTCAATGTTATTCCTTGCTCAGTGGTCTCCTTCCTCCATTTTTTAAATTAAAATTTATTCTTGTATACTCTCAAGAATGTTTGTTCTTGCCATAAAGAGAAACTTCTGTTCTTATTCATGTGGACTTGTCTGTTCTTACTCTTGGGACAAGTGTCAATGCTAGGGTTGGATATTGGCTGTAAATCCAGGCGGCTTCAATTGATTCAATACCTGTTTTAGTTCTTAGAGATATCCACCCATCCATCCATCCACCCATCCATCCATCCATCCATCCATCCATCCATCCATCCATCCAAAATACCACGGAGGAAGAGGAGGAGAAAGAGAAGGGAATGAAATCCTCAGAAACGGGGAACCAGGTTGTCAGAAAGTGAGGACAGAAATCCAGTGCTTTCTGCCTTACAAAAGGAGCGCTTGTTCTGACCAAGGCTTCCTTAGAAAGTATAAAGTACAATCTTAGTCCCACAAAACCTCTTTTATTTATACAACTGTAAATTACTCTCATTTACATCCCACAAGGCTTGATAAACAGTCTTTCAGAGGAAGGTTATCAACACCCACCTATCTCATGTGGAACGCTGCCAGAGAGCTAATTTCCAGACGCAGGGCAAGGCCAAACTTGGCACAGAGTCACTTGCAAATCTTGAATCGGCCAAATGAACTAATTGCTTCTTGCAAAAGCTCACATCCCGTTCGCTCTTCTTTTATATCTTATGGAAGGGGCCAA
>NW_027257353.1:0-25242 GCF_029215685.1 Pituophis catenifer annectens
CTGTTGGTTTAATCCTTTGAGCTGATTATTCTCCTGCCTAAGTGGCTATGTGTTATTAGCTGCCTGTTACTTTTACTTTTCGTGATTGGTTTAATCTGATTATGAAAGCTACCTAGAGTTGTTTTGGTCATTGAGCTGGCATGCAAATAAACAAGTCTTCCAACAGCTGTGATTTGACCTTTCTTCTTACTTTCCTCTTCTCTTCTTGTCAACTACCCATCATCACCACCACCAATACATCTTCCCATAAACCATGCAATGGTAGCTTTGGGAAATCTGATTTTCTCAAAGCAGTTAACATCACTCAGTAAATCTGGGAAACCAGTATTTTCTGCTTCTGCTCGTAAGTGATTTGCAGATGTAATATATGCTAGGCACTAGAGAGAAAAGAGACTTCCTTCTCTTCATTCTGCCATCATCTCTGATGCAGCAGATCCGTGTTGTGGCCCGCCGGTGGACAGCGGAGCTGGCAGCAGAATTGGATAGTGAGGAGGTTGGGGAGGAACTTGGGCCAGTCCTGTGGGCTGCGGAAAGCTCAGACGAGGGCTCTGCGTCAGAGGCAGAGAGGGAGCTAGACCAGTAGTGGGTTTCAAAAATTTTTACTACCGGTTCTGTGGGTGTGGCTTGGTGGGCATGGCAGGGGAAGGATACTATAAAATCTCCATTCCCACCCCACTCCAGGGGAAGGTTATTGCAAAATCTCCATTTCCTCCTGAACAGCTGGGACTTGGGAGGCAGAGAATAGATGGGGATGGGGCCAGTCAGAGGTGGTATTTACCGGTTCTCCAAATTACTCAAAATTTTCACTACTGGTTCTCCAGAACGGGTCAGAACCTGCTGAAACCCACCTCTGAGCTAGACAGCAGCGAGGCAGAGGAACAGATGGAGCCTGTTCCCAGTGTGTGCATGTGCAGAGCTGCCGGAAGACAAGAACAACTCAGAAAGCAGGGTCGACTCGGGAGTAAAGCCACACCTTGGAGGTGATTGGCCCCTCCCATAGGAAATAAAAGAGGAGCGAACAGGGAGTGGGCTTTTGCAGGAAACAATTCGTTCATTCCATGACTCTGAGAGACTCTGTGCCAAGTTTTGCCTTGTACTGCATTTGGAAACAAGTTATGTGGCAGCTTGCCAAGTGAGATAAGGTGTGTTGATAAATATTTCTCTGAAAGGCTGTTTGGACAGGCCTTGCTGACTGTGAATGAAAGGAATTCACAGTCGTGTAAATAAAAGAGGTTTTGCCGGGACCAAGACTCTGCTTCCTGCTTTTTAAGGGAACCTAGGTCAGAACAGTCAGATCAATTGGGGTAGGAAAGGGGAAACTTTGGGAATAGGATTGGATACATTCAGTTGTCTCAGAACTGAGCCTGAAATAACCTGAGCAAGATTAATAAAAACTATGATTAAAGTAATAATTCATTTTGCCAGAGTGGTTGAATTCTTCCAGTCAAGCGTTATACAGGTAGTTCTTGACTTATGACCACAATTGGGACCAGAACTTCTATTGTTAAGTGAGTGGTGCTTGATTTTATGACCTTATCTACCATGGTTGTCAAGCGAATCACTGCAGTTCTTAATTCAGCTTCCCCCATTGGCTTTGCTTGTCCAAAGCTGGCTGGGAAAGTTGCAAATGGCGATCACATGGTCCCAGAACACTGCAACCATTGGTTACCAAGTGCCGGAATATTGATCACGTGACCATGAGGAGGCTGCAACAAATGTAAGTACAAGGACCGGTTGTAAGTCACTTTTTTTAGAGCCATTTGTCATTTTGAATGATAGCTGAACAAATGGTTGTAAGTTGAGGACTATCTGTAAAAGAAGACCACATTGTCATCACTTTCTAAGAGAATAGAATGCAAGATATCTCCCATCAAGAAGTTACAAATCTAAATCTTGAGAGAAGTGGAAGAAACGAAAGAAAACAAGTTTCTGGCTTCTGCCTCTAGAGCTGTGATGGCAAACCTACGGCATGCATGCCCAGAGGTGGTACCCAAAGCCCTCTCTGTGGGCACATGCACCATCGTCAGCTGCTCTTCTGGTTTCTGGCCAGCTGTTCGTCATGGGTGCTGGAGCACCGGAAAATGGCCTGAAAATGGCCAAAAAACAGGCTGTTTTCAGTCCATTTTTGGCCCGGAAAATGGCCAAAAAATGCCCCCAAAATAGGCATGTGCGTGCTGGCCACCTGGTCTTTGGGTTTCCGGTGCTCCGGCGCATGCAAAGACCAACTGGCTGGCATGCATGCATGTGCTGGAAACCCGAAGACCAGATGACATATGCACTAGCCAACTGGTCTTCGGGTTCCTGGCGCTCTGGTATTCACACATGTACATGCATTCCAGTTTGGGCACTTGGTGCTGAAAAGGTTCGCCGTCACTGCTCTAGAGACTTCTTCATTCTTCGACTTCTTTTGCTGATCTATTGAAAGCTTTTTTAATCCCTCATTCAGTTGCTAGAGCAGGGTGAGGTCACCCATCCTTTGACACATAAAACACATGCTCTTACATAATTATTCCATCGCTGATTGCCCTTTCTCATTATTTCTGCACTTTAGAATCAGCCTGGATCAGGGGTGAAATGCTCCCAGTTCGGACCGGATCGACTGATCTGGTAGCGATGGCAGCGGGTGGTTTGGAGAACCGGTAGCAAAAATCCCTGCACCCCCCCCCCATGCCCAGCTGAGCTGCACGATCATCAGAGGCTTTTTTTTTTTTTACTTTTAAAAACATTAAAATACATGTAGAAAACATTTTTTCTACATCTTCTGACAAAAAAAAATGCTTTTAAAAGTAAAAAAAAGCATTTTCAAAGTATTTTTTTCTGCAACCTCTAGGCTGAAGACGTGGTAAAAAAAATGCTTTGAAAAGTCTATGACGATCCCAGCTGAGTTGCCTGATTGGCAGAGGCTTTTCAAAGCATTAGAAAAAATGCTTTGAAAAGTTAAAAAAAAAAAGTTGGCCACGCCCACCCAGTCACATTACCCCCCCCCCACCAAGCCACACCCACAGAACCAGTAGTAACAAATTTTACATTTCACCCCTGGCCCGGATCACCCATGCACCCCACTTAAACTCAACCCAGATTTCCCAGAGAAAGGAACATATCATATTAATGCACTGTGTACTTTCCCCAAAATTTACAAGTGTAAAAATACCTGTAATTTCTCCATAATTGTCATCAGTTTTTGAAGGTTTTTGCTTCTCTTAATAATATTCACAATATCTCAAGCAAGGTGTTCCCAACTTTTTACCGGACTCATTTCCCATACTGTTCAGTGGAAGGTTATAATGTGTATGCATGACAGTTAATTAACAGAAAAGAAACAGTAATGATAGTATAGCTTGTTCAGGAAACTGCTGGACATAAATGATTCCTGACATTAATCATTGTAGCTTAAAGTTGCTCAGTCTATAGTTTGGATTAATGGATGCTGCCAAAGCATCATATTTAAATTGAGAGGTTTGTAATGTGTCTGATGAAGACATTATTGCTTTTTTCTTTAAACAACAGGCTTGCCTGCCAGAATAAGGCAAGTAGGATTAATCATTAATGCATGCAATTGTGGCATTATTTATTTGCTTTTTTTTTCTTTTCAAAACTAATGTGCTTTATAATCTGAGCTCTGAAAACATTGGCTTTGGAGTCACAGGGGGTCTCCCAAAGGTAGTCACTTCATACTGTACTATACTTTTGTAACATTAATCATTCCTACCCTCTCCTAGAAAATCATGACTGATCTTAGGTATTCAGAACAAATCCCCTAACTCTCCTGTTAGGACATGTGGTGATAGAAATTTGACCTCAGCCATGTCAATACCTATAGGTGTATATAGTGGTGAGAGTTACTTAAAACATCCAGAATTCACTTTCTGTGGAGATCTGGATCATATCCAATTTAGGGCAGGCGATGACATTGCCTCCATATTGTTTAGAAATAATCCTTAGAACTTGGATGACATCATGAATGGTCTGGAGAGAAGTTCACAAGAGCTCTTTCTGATATCCTTCCCTATTCTACAGTGCGCAGCTAGGAGAATCCAAGCATGGGTTGACTTCTGTCTTTCTGCCCAGAGACTGAGTTGTTAAATGTTTCTTGGGCACACCTTCTCTGCTCAGCTGAGCCCCAGTTTTTCGACTCAGTCTAGCCTAGAGAGATGTACAAACTTTACTCTGACAACTCAGATCTGAGCTAGAAGCATTTTCAGCTTGGATTCTTCTACCAATTTGAATTAAGGAAACTGGTCTTATGAGGAGCAGGTTCAGTGAGGCTTTCTTTTACCGCTTTGCGGCTTTAGGCTGCTGGTGAGTGCACTGGTCTCCCCCGGTCCATCCTGCACAACTGCCACCACCTCAGAACTATCGGCGAAGGCAGCAATCTGGAGTTCAATCCGAGCATTCGGGGATCCTCCGTCAGTGCAGGTGCCTGTCTCCCCCAACCTACTTGCTGCCGGGGTGAGCACTGGTTCCCCTGGTCCGCCAACACAACCACCACCACTCATTTTATTAATATACAGATAGTTCTTGACTTTCAACAAGTCGTTTAGAGACAGTTTGAAGTTATGACCTACCTGAAAAGGGGGATTTACAACCTGGATCCAAAGTTCCAACAATTGCCCCCTCAGCAACAGGCCACATTTACAGCCATTTGCAGGGTCTCGTGGTGACATGACCACATTTTACTAATGTCACTTCCGGTTTTCAGTAAAACTGGGCCCATCGTGAACAACTTACGACTGCTGCATTCACGTATTGACTTCAAAAAACATTATAAAATCGACAATTGTCCCAACATCACGACAGTAATCGACAGGCTTCACTATGGTCTTACATTGAGGATTACCTGTAATGAAAAGAATGGGGCAAGTTCATATTCAGAGGATCTTGAGATCTATAAAAAATAATTTTTCCCATGGTGTCTGGCATCTCCGATGAATTTAATGAAATCTTCAGCATATTTTCATGGAAGTTTCCAAAGTCCAAAGAAAATATAATTTGTTTCTCCCTTAGTACATTTGAGAAAAGAGGAAAAGAATAGGGCAATGGAGATAGGATATAAATGGATCGATTGTGATACCAGCCAGATTTTGAAGCTAGCTGGGTTCATTCATAATTGGATCGGACTGAATGGCAGTTAAGTATTCAACCCCTCCCTTTTTAGGATTCTGCTCCATCCCTGTTTCTGAGCAAACCAGTTTTAAAAGCATTGTATTATAATTTTATTAAAAGAACATCACAAGGGCTCTGGGACAGAAACAATCATCCTTTTTTAAGGGTTGATTTTTATATTGTATAGGACAATGCTGTGAACGCATCCTATAATGAGCCACAGTCAACTCCGGTTTGTTGATACTGTGCTTATATTTGCACACTCTTTTGTCACATTGACATATAAAAATATTAGTTCTATGCCTAAAAATACAGAGTGTAAAGACTTCTATATTTGTCTCTATCTTCTCCAACCACTGCCAACATCCTGCTACCCTCACTACTTTTTAATTTAGATAATTTCTCAGAAGCTGAAGTCAGCAATCAGTAGTAAGTCAAATCTGCTATGAAACTCATACCACGCTGTCTGTCTGAATCATGTCATGTGCAGCCGAAAAACTATTGTCAATTCCTTTTAACATCATGCTTTCTCAGAGAATAATTCCAGTGCTAAGCGAAGATATGAGAAATTGAGAACCCTGCCATGATAGATAACTAAAATGTTGCTTTAGATATTCATTTAAAAAATATACCTATTTTTACAGGGTATGTATTCTTGCATAATGATTTAGTGCAGGGGTCAGCAACCTGTGGCTCTGGAGCCGCATGTGGCTCTTTCACCCCTCTGCTGCAGCTCCCTGTCACTCAAAATATGTGTCACAACCACCAATGTGCGACACCCACCAGCACAAAATTTATTGAGTTTTTCAATCCCCACTAGGCCAATCATGGATAAATCCAAGAAACAAATAGTTTCAAAAGAAAACAGAACGTTTAATTCAACTACATATGCTACTTTTGTGGCTGCTCAGGAAATAGTTAGGCACAGGAAGGGTTTTGTGGCTTCCGGTGTTTTCTTTTCTGTGGGAAACGGGTCCAAATGGCTCTTTGACTGTTTAAGGTTACAGACCCCTGATTTAGTGTGTAAAAATGTTTTAAAAATTAGCAAATGCTAAAGTGCCAATAGATTTGAATAACCATTTGAGTAAAATGAACAAAACCCTGTAGATTTAATTTCAGCTGTGTGAAAATCATTTATTATATCCCAGTGTGATCCATAAGGTTGAAGCTGTGTAGCCAGAATTAATTCCTGTCTCAGGAATTCTGGGAGTTGAAGTTCACAGGTTGTAAAAGGGCCACATTTGCCCACCCCTGCTCTAGAAGACTAATATTAAAAATAATAATTACATACACACAAATACAGGTAATCATCAATTTACAACAGTCCACATAGTGACCATTCTAAGTTACAATGGCACTGAAAAAAGTGACTTATGGTTATTTTTCACACTTATGACCATTGCAGCATCCCCATGATAACATGATTTACATTCGGATGCTTGGTAACTGATTTACATTGACGACGGTGGCAGGGGGTCATGTAATCACCTTTTGTGACCAGCTGACAAGCAAAGTCAATGAGGAAGCCAGATTCACTTAACAACCGTGTTACTAATTTAACGACTGCAGTGATTCACTTAACAAACGTAGCAAGAAAAGTTGTAAAATGGGACAAACTCCTTTAACAAATGTTTCATTTACCAACATCAATTTTGGGCTCAAATGTGATCATAACTCAAGGACTATCTGTATATACAAATCGGTAGGCAAACGGTGTAAATCAGTATTAAAGGTAGAAATGTTATTCAGCAGAGCTTAAATCATGAAGACTGAATACATCCAGTTTTCTTCACAGTCTCCTCCTAACTTATATTAACTTACTTGTTTCACTGAATTTTGTTTAGATTTGTTTAGGTGCCATAGCTTTTTATCGGAGTTTTTAATCAGATGTTGCCTAATTTGAGTTAGCATGCTAATTAAGAAGGTTGGGAATAGCTGTCTGCTCCATCTGGTTGGGGAAACTGGCTTGCCAAACTAAGTAACAATAATTTGCCAATCTTTAAGGTCCCTTTTATAATCATCTTGTTTTTGCGGCTGAATAGAATAGAATAGAATAGAATAGAATAGAATAGAATAGAATAGAATAGAATAGAATAGAATAGAATAGAATAGAATAGAACAATAAGAATAACAGAGTTGGAAGGGACCTTGGAGGTCTTCTAGTCCAATCCTCTGCTTAGGCAGGAAACCTTACACCACTTCAGACAAATGGTTATCCAACATTTTCTTTAAAACTTCCAGTGTTGGAGCATTTACAACTTCTGGAGGCAAGTTGTTCCACTGATGAATTGTTCTGACTGTCAGGAAATTTATCCTTAGTTCTAAGTTGCTTCTCTCCTTGATTAGTTTCCACCCATTGCTTCTTGTCCTGCCCTGATACACGGTAGCTCTCTGGTAATTTTCCCCAGTATTTTTTTTTTTAAGTAATATTCAAAGTAACACAGAATATGCAATTGTTTTAAGTCAATCATGCAAACCTTTCAGACAGACGCTGAATCATCCTCTGGCACTTTTCAATAATCACTTAATGGAGCACCATTTTTATTTTATTTATTTTTTTTTTATTTTTTTTTTGCTCTGAGAAAATCCTTGCTTTGTGTCTGAGCTTGAATTTAACATGCCTTGAAACCAGGCTGACATTCTAAATGCTCTTCTGCTCTAGTCTTTTCCACAAGACTGGTAAAACGAATGAGCAAAAGTTCTCTTTTCTTTCCAATTGTGCAGCATATATTGCCATGATGGCGAATCTATGGCATACGTGCCACAGATGGCATGTGGAGCCATCCTGCGGGCACGCGAGCTGACGCACAGGTTAGCTCCACCGTGCATGCCCGCGTGCCTCCCGCCGGCCAGCTGATTTTTGGGTCTCTGCTGGGAGGCGCGCATGCATACGCGGGGCTGGAGGGTGTCACATGCACATGTGCGGGGGTGTGTGCAGTGCCCACATACACCCAGTTTTTGGTCCCAGGAGGCTTCAGGGAGACCTGCTAGCACCAAAACGGGGGAAGCGCGTGCATGGGGGGGAGCACAGGGGGTTGCGCATGCATGCGGCGGGGGAAGTGCGGGGGATCATGCACGCATGCGTGGGGGCGGGGCCTGCGTGGGGGCATTGCATTATGAGGATCGGCACACGCGCTATTGCGCGGATGCTTTCGGCACCTGAGGAAAAAAAGGATATATTGTATTGCCAAGACAGAAGGGGCACAGAATCTCAATCAAACTTTTTTTAAAAAAAAGCCCACCACTCATTATAGTTCGATAGAAAAATTAAAATAAGCAAGCTCTAAACTTAATTACCTTTATCTCAGATCCTCTGAATTCAGTGAAACCTTTACTACCTTCCAAGGGTAAGCAAAGCTTACATGTTGAAAATGCTGCATTATGTGGGTCATCTGAATACAAGATAAATGTATTTATAGCAGTTTGGTTACCTTTCGGCAGCATCTCTTGGCTTATCACCTTGTTTGTTTCTGGATAGAGTCAGGTCATGATGGTTTGTGCTCTTCTAACTTCTTGACTTACTGTATCATCACATATGTCAGATCATTGACCTAATAAAAGCTTCCACCAGAAGTAGATTTCACTACTATAATATTAGTAGGAATGCCAGTTTTCCCATGTCTTAAAATCTTGAGGAGTGGCTCTTCTCAAAGATAGAGAAGAGCCACTAACTCAAAGATAAGGGGACGTGGCGGCTCGGTGGCTAAGATTCTGAGATTGTCGATGGAAAAGTCAGCAGTTCAGCGGTTTGAATCCCTAGTGCCGCATAATGGGGTGAGCTCCCGTTACTTGTCCCAGCTTCTGCCAACCTAGCAGTTCAAAAGCACTTAAAAAATGCAAGTAGAAAAATAGGGACCACCTTTGGTGGGAAGGTAACAGCGTTCCGTGCGCCTTGGGTGTTTAGTCATGCCGGCCACATGACCACAGAGACGTCTTTGGGCAGTGCTGGCTCTTCGGCTTTGAAACGGAGATGAGCACCGCCCCCTAGAGTCGGGAATGACTAGCACATATGTGGAAGAGGAACCTTTACCTTTACCTTCTCAAAGATAATTCTACTGTAAACCTAAAGAACAGCCTTTTTCTGTTATTTTGTAGAATTCTCCTCTATTATTGTGTGACTGATGCTGATCTTTAAAATCACTTTGAGGTCAAATATTTTAAGTTGTTGATATGCTCTATTTTATTTTCATGTCTTGCTAATGGAACTTTACAGTATAGTATTTTATTATTTTTCTTTCAGTTTTGGTTATTGTTGTTAATATAACTACCCATATTCTAATGTCTTTTGATGAAGGGTCCTTTATCAGTTTCTAAATGTCAAACATATTAATGTGTTTTCTCCAGTGCAATATATAGCCACATTTACAATTGCCATAGTTGCAACTATATGTGTGACTCTAGCTCAGGGGTGTAAAACTCGATTCCATTGAGGGCCACATCAGGGTTGTGTTTGATGTCAGGGGGCCGGGTGGGCATGGCAGGGGTGCACATGGCCAGCTCGATGTCACTTATGTCGGGAGCGGCTGTGGCACTCGGGCAGGGCTGGGGGGATCCATTGTCTCCAGCAGAGGACGGTGAGACCAGGAAGAGGGCCAAACCCTTGTTCTTCAGAAAAGCCTTGCTGTCCCTCTCAGGCCACACAGAGGATCCCCAAACGGCAGCGCAGGCTGTCCAGAGCCCTTGGTAGGGGAGGGCAAGTACACAGCCTGGCCATCAACCTCCCAGAGCACCAGGACCCCACAACCCAGCCCAGCCCAGCCCCGCTTCCTCAAGGGGGTGCCTGGCTGTGCTTACCTCCTCTTCAAGGCTGCTGTTGCTGTGCTCATTCTCCTTGGCCAGGTTGCTCATAGTGTGTGCAGGAGGCAAAGTGTGTGGGTCAGAGGGAAGCCCACTCCCTCTCCATGCAAGGAGACCCAGCTTTGGAACCAAAGCAAAAGTATGGTAGACCACCAGGAGAAGTCAGGAGGAGGAGACAAGGGGATGGTGAAACGACAGCAGGGCTGCTGGTGGCCAAGTGCTAAGGCAGGCCTTTCCTCAGACCCTCCCTCCCGCTCGTTATAATCTTCCTTCCTTCCTTCCTTCCTTCCTTCCTTCCTTCCTTCCTTCCTTTCTTTTTCTCTTTTCTTCTTTTTTCTTCCCTCTTCATTTTCCTTTCCTTCTTCCTTCTCCTATTTCCTTCTTTTTCCTTCCTTGCTCTCCTCCCATCTTTCCTTCTTTTTCTTTTTCTTTCCTCTTTCCCTTTTTCCTTTCCTGTCCCTTCTTAGATGCTCAAAGGGGAAACACTTCTCGATGCCTCCTTGCCTTGTGATCAAATGCCACTTTTGCTAGTAGTTTGGTTCGCTAGCACGCTGCCAGTGAAAACGGAGCTCGAGAGGGCTGCATACACCCCACCCTCACCCCGAGCTCCATTTTTGGCTGCCATGGCCACCTCCAGCATGCTGCCAGTTGCCACCAGATTGTAGATCAGTGCCCAGTGGGCTGGGCCAAGATGCCGCGGACAGTTCTTCACTGTTTCCAGGGTGGCTCCAAGGGCCAGTTCGCGGGCCTTGAGTTTCACACCCCTGTTCTAGCTCCACTGATGCCATAACTGAAGTTTTCTGTGATTTTTCCTGAACATAATAGAAACCCCTTCAGGCACCCCGACCTCATTTTATCAATCCTCATGCTACCTGTATATTATGGTAGTATACCAATAATACACATTCTAAATTGCCTGAAGCCATACATGTCAGCCGCAAAGAATCAGGACCCTTTGTAAGGTTACAGCATTGAAGGTTTATTCAGGCCTATACATAAGACCCTGGTCAGCTAATGTTCAGCACTAAATTGGTGCCAGATAAGGGTCAACAGAATTCAGGAGGGATCAGACTTGCAGCACTTGTTGGAAAGCAAAGACTCTAAGTTGATGATGCACTTAACTCCGCCTCCAGTGCTGCCTGTTCTTCTCCTAAATGCATAATTTTATCTTTTCCTGTTCCATGTGCCTATAGATTCTAAAGTCCATTACTGTAAGAGTAAAGTACTGGTTGCATTCTCTGTTCCATTTCATCTCACCCTCTATTTCAGGAGAATTGCTTTTTCATAGCTTTGTAAAAATCCCAGGAGTATATTTCTTCCTTTTCATTTTTTGCAACTGGTAATAGAGTGGCACCCTGTGTTTCTAATTGCTATGAAGAACGCCTTTGCTTTTAAGTTTAAATCTGATACATAGCAATAACAGCAAGAGAACCTTTATGCATTTATATGTGCCTATTGTTACTAGAAGTGAATGAACAATGTTGACTTTTGACAGTGTTCTGTGATCAATGTTTTCATCCAATTAAATATAAATATTTTGGTTAACTCTGATTTCGGTTAACCTTTATTAAACAAAAATGTAATTTTTATTAAATGAATATTAATTACCCATATGTGAGGCTGTTTTCCTTCGAGCACATTGTAAATGACAGATATATCAAGGACTGCTTTGCTAAAGAAGATACCTATCTCTCTTTGGCCCCTGACATTTAAATAAATATTTTGATTGGGCCAAGATGCACATTTCTGTTAACAGAGGCTCTTTGAATGTTCACCCGTAATGGGAATAATGCACTATGGAAGACTTGGCACTTTATAATCTGGACCAGAAGATAAGATATATTATGGTAAAGGCATAACCTAGGATTAATCTAAAAATCTTGCATCATGCTATTTTTTAAAACAAAAATAAAGGAAATTTGGAGCAACACAAGTCAGCCGGAGTAAGATAGAATGGATACGGAGCTAATTTGTTACTCTGATTCACTTCTGCTATGGGACCCTATGTACTTTTACAGCCTGAATTTCCCTGCTCAAGACAGTAGAAAAATACCATGACATGATAATTTCCCTTAATTGGAGGGAACACTGGTCCAAATCAAGTATTTTAGCCATTAAACCACCACAGGCATTACTTAGGAGATGACAAAGGAAAACCCATGATGAGTCTTAATTGTGAGGAATCTCAAAGCAGTTTAATACATGAGGATTGTAGCAAAGAAATCTTATTGCACCACCAACACTGCATCAGGCATAAAGCTGGCCATCTCCATCTTTTCAATTACATACGGCTTTATTATGTAGGAGATTCACAGAAAGGTCTGTTTGCAAAAAAACAAACAAACACAGATTGCTACAAACCAGGTCTCCATCCACAAAGCAAGGCCGCATACTACCCTAGTGCAAACGAAAGGAAGGAATTTGCACGGCCGATAACGAGAGTTCATTGGGCATAAAACTACTTCCTCCATTCGCGTGATGTAAATAACAAGGAAGCTAGCAATGATCAGGATTGGTGAGGAAAGCTAATTAGTCTGGCAGAGCGTTGTCTTGGAATTATCGTATTACTTCATAGTTTGCCTATCTATCCTTCATTGCCCATAAGTAGCAGATGTCATGTTGTTTGTTATTGGTAACACCTCAGGAAGCAGAACGCAGATAACAGATTTTCCATGGGCTGTTTGGCTCTAGTAAACAGTCCCTTTTGCAGAGCATTTGCTGATGATGTGGCTATGACACATACTGAGGAAAGGAGGGGATATTGCCTAGGGGAAACTATGTCGAGAAACGCTTATAGAGTATAAAATAATTCCTATTCCTAGATATCTGAATTAGGGAGAAGTCAGTATTATATCATCTTTAGCATACATGTAAAAAGCATGGAAAGAGTAAGCTAGTAGTAAAGGATACTCCCGACTCTGCTCATTTTGAAGTTTCTTGTGTAGACAGAAAATGGTTAAGTCAAAGAACATTAGAGTAATCTGAGTGAGTCAAGTTGGATGAGATCAGTGGTGAAATCCAATTTTTTTTACTACCGGTTCTGTGGGTGTGGCTTGGTGGCCTTGGTGTGGCTTGGTGGGCATGGCTTGGAGGGCGTCGCAGGGGAAGGATATTGCAAAATCTCCATTCCCACCCCACTCTGGGGCCAGCCAGAGCTGGTATTTGCTGGTTCCCCAAACTACTCAAAATTTCCACTACCAGTTCTCTGAACTGCTCAAAATTTCCGCTACCGGTTCTCCAGAACCTGTCAGAACCTGCTGGATTTCACTCCTGGAAGAGATGGTTTATGCCAATCAATAAGTTTCCAGTTGATACACTTCTTGGAACATAAAAAAGAGAAACTAAAGTATTATTTAATTGTCTTTGATTCTTCCAAACGCAGGTTGTGAAGTGCATTTAGGAATTCTCTGTAGAAAGCTTTATCCTTTTCTTAATCACTCAGAAAACTTGGAAGTACCAATAGGATTTATAAAATAAAGATGTTGTGCTTGCATTTGGAACGTAAACTGTCAGTGTATATCTCTCCACAGCCACACAAAAATGTCTCACAGAGCTAAGTAGTAAACCCAGGCAGATTTGCATGTAGACACCCATATTTCTAAAATATTTTCGTTCCTGATGAGCAACATGATAGCTGTTTGAAAAACACACAACTGCATAAATCACAAGTGCAATCAGCAGTGAAAGAACAATAGCTCCCTTCCTGGTATTCTAATTAATGCAAGACAATCCTTATTAGTATGGGGAGAGAAAATGTGTGTGTGTGTGTGTGTGTGTGTACGCTTGACTCAGATTGCAGTTATAAATAAGGGATATTGTCTTGTTAAGTATCAGCTGCACCAAGGTTTATATGGAGCCTTTCATCACAGCTTATTGCTACAATAAGCCCCCATATACAATTTTGGGATAGGGAGTCCTTCTGTGTGGATGTACCTCCATAATGATGGAAATAATGATATTTCTTGAGAATGTAATTTCACAATAAAATATTTTCCCTACCTGTCTTGAAAAATTCAGTCAATTGCTTTGGCAGTTTCCAGTCATGGCATTCCCTTTTCTTCTTTTCCGGGTAAAAAAATTGAGATAAAACATAGCCCCTCCCTTATGTGATTTTGTGGGACTCAGTAAGTATAGCTAATTAAACTATTGCTCCAGAGAAAAAGCTGCAAAAGATAAGTTTGCAGCATTTTTTGGAGTTGTGCAGCACATAGTTATCACCACCATCCTGTCCTTCACAGTTGCCGTGAGGTATGGCTTTACTGCTCTCCTGCAGATTGCCAGGAAACTGTTATTTGTTGTCTTCTGGCATGAAAATAATTTGTAGCTAACGAAAAACCAAGGACAAAGCTTAGCTAGCTGCCATGTTTAGCACTTCCCTATTGACTACCTGGTTGTTTCCTGGAGAAGGGAAAGTGAAGTTGGTCACCAGATGTTGTACATGGAAATGTTGCTTATAGTTGTCGGGCAGGGGTGGGCAAATGTGGCCCTTTTACAACCTGTGGACTTCAACTCCCAGAATTCCTGAGGCAGCCAAGCTGTCTCAGGAATTCTGGGAGTTGTAGTCCACAGGTTGTAAAAGGGCCACAATTGCCCACCCCTGTTGTAGGGTGAAGCTAATGACCAATTGGAAGAAGCTAGAGCAGGGCTGTCAAACTTCCAGCCCGCGGACTGGATGCGTCACGCGCTGGCCATGGCTACACCAGGTTTAGCGAAGGGGGGAAAAGTCCCGATACGTCATGTGACGCCACCATGAAGACGTGAGTTTGACACCCCTGAGGTAGAGAAACACAGTGCTGTGATGAATCTCTCTCTCTCTTTCTCACTTTCTTCTATCACAGTTACAATAGAAGGAAAAGGAGAATTCTACATCAAAAAAATTAATAAAGAATTCCACTGTTTTACCAAGTCGTGAAAGTCTATGGCAGCTATGTGCTTCCCTCTTTTGCTGTTAAAAGACTGAAGGTCACAAGAATGAAAGAGAGCAAGAGAGATATATACTATATTTGATTGGAGGTGGTGCAGCAGTTACAGATTCTTGAAAATAAGGTCATTGGTTTTTCTCACTTAGAAATTGAAAGTACATTTGACCTGTACTAGGCTTTTGATCTATGTAATAAACTTCAGCTGTTTCTCTGTGTTTCATTTGCAAGAGAAATGATAGCTGTATGTGGGGCATTCTCCATTACAGCAATTCCAATTCTAAAACTCCTTCCCAGGACAAATCCTTTTCATGTCAACTACTCAAAATAGTGTGTTCCATAAGGCATTTTACAGTCTTGTCTGTGGATTTCTTTAGATCAGCTCTTCTTTAATGTTCTATAAAACATTTGGTTTTGTACTGAATAATATCAATATTATAAACTGCTTTGATACCTTGAACTTTCAAATTTAAAGGAAGACCCTCATTTAAACTTATTAAGTTTGAACTGGATTCCTCTAATAAGTTAATAATAATTTAATAAGTTGATTAGACCTGGGTTTTCCCCCCCAGGCACTTAGGCCACAATGTGAATGGAGGTCTCGCATGGGTGTGATTTTTGCCTGGCAGTGTTGATAATGTGATTTGTAGGAGCCTTGACCCACATTTTTTTTAGGGTCAGCATCTTGAAATTTAATTGAAAACTGAATTACTTGAAATATATCTCCACAAAAATGGTGTAGTAGAAAGCAGAGCTTAAGATGAGATACAGCATTAAGCCTTTGTTCAGGGTTATTGAATAAATCACAACAGGTTGGGTTCCCAGAACTCTTAAACTAAACCCAAATATTTTCTGTTTTTAATTTATTCTATAAAATGGGCACTTGAGGAGGTTTTATCTGAAATCGTAAAGAAACGTGAAATTTTACAACGCACTAAAGCGAGAGAGATAAGATATTAAAACACAAATCACCAGCAGCAAAAACATTGGTTAAAAGTCAGGCCTAATATGTTTTTGCCAAGCAAAATTCTGGATGATCTGAGAGAGCAAACAGATTCACGACAGGAGGTTAAAACTACCATATTTGAACTGCCCAAATCCAGATGTATCCATTTTTTTTTAAAAAAAATAGATTTATATATTTTGTGTCTGTTTTTATTTCTTCTTGCCACTCAGAATTCCCCTGGGTAGGTTTGTGGCTAAAATAAAATAAAATAATAAAATAAAATAAAATAAAATAAAATAAAATAAAATAAAATAAAATAAAATAAAATAATAAAATAAAATAAAATAAAATAAAATAAAATAAAATAAAATAAAATAAAATAAAATAAAATAAAATAAAATAAAATAATAAAATAAAATAAAATAAAATAAAATAAAATAAAATAAAATAATAAAATAAAATAAAATAAAATAAAATAAAATAAAATAAAATAATAAAATAAAATAAAATAAAATAAAATAAAATAAAATAAAATAAAATAAAATAAAATAAAATAATAAAATAAAATAATAAAATAAAATAAAATAAAATAAAATAAAATAAAATAATAAAATAAAATAAAATAAAATAAAATAAAATAAAATAAAATAATAAAATAAAATAAAATAATAAAATAAAATAAAATAAAATAAAATAAAATAAATAAAATAAATAAAATAAATAAAATAAATAAAATAAAATAAAATAAAATAAAATAAAATAAAATAAAATAATAAATAAAATAATAAATAATAAAATAAAATAAAATAAAATAAAATAATAAAATAAAATAAAATAAAATAAAATAAAATAAAATAAAATAATAATAAAATAATAATAAAATAAAATAAAATAATAAAATAAAATAAAATAAAATAAAATAAATAAAATAATAAAATAAAATAAAATAATAAAATAAAATAAAATAAAATAAAATAAAATAATAAAATAAAATAATAAAATAAAATAAAATAAAATAAAATAAATAAAATAAATAAAATAAAATAAAATAAAAAAAATAAAATAAAATAAATAAAATAAAATAAAATAATAAAATAAAATAAAATAAAATAAAATAAAATAAAATAAAATAATAAAATAATAAAATAAAATAAAATAATAAAATAAAATAAAATAAAATAAAATAAAATAAAAAAATAAAATAATAAATAAAATAAAATAAAATAAAATAAAATAATAAATAAAATAAAATAAAATAATAAAATAAAATAAAATAAAATAAAATAAATAAAATAATAAATAAATAATAAATAAATAAATAAATAAATAAATAAATAAATAAATGAATGAATGAATGAATGAATGAATGAATGAATGAATGAATGGTGGAGTTTACTGTCCCATTCATAAATCCATTCCCCAATTGTAGCCGGTTTCCCTGATGAACTGATGTTTGCCTTGGGAAGCAGCATCACAGAAAAATTATTCCATCTGACTTGTCTGTGACACAACAGTTTCAGCCTCTGAATCCTACTGTGTTAATGGCTCGGGAAGATTAGCTTCACTCTTCAGAGCAGGCTATAAGCAGAACTTACGTTTCTTTTAAGAAGGCTCCCTTATGGAGTGGAAAGACTAAACGAAAAGCCAAAGTTCATAGATGGTTTGAAGCAATCCAAGGTCACAAGCATCTGTCTGCTAGACAGAAAATGTTGCTTCTTAAAAGGTTTAACTCTCACTTGAAGAAATCACAGGGGACCTGCATATTTCCCTACAGTTTTGACTTCTTAACTACCTTGCATCAGGGCACTGAGCTTTGCTTCCAGATTTCAGAATACAGACAGACAAACAGACAGACAAACAAACACACATGCTACAGACAATGAGTTTATTCATACTGTTGTATTAATGCAAATCCCTGCCACATCTTTTAATGCAGGTTTACACTATAGTTGTCCTCCCTTCCTGCTTCTTATATATAACAAGGGTCATAAAGAGTATATGCAATTGTAATAAGAAGATATGAATGTAGTAATATCTATTTAATATCTTTGGTGGGGTTTATTTGTCCTACTTAAATCAATTTGATTGTGGGGAATGTAGATACAGGTTTTTCAGGCAGAATAAGATATACATTCAGAAACCTAATAACTGTACATGTTTTTTTTCCTTGCTTCAATACAGATTGAATATAGTCTATAAATCTGAGACATTTTTATGCCCTAGGCAGACAAACAAATGCTATAGGTAGATTTCCCATATCATCTCAATCTGCTTTTTCTCTTTTTCATCCCCTGGCAAGAGCATCACAGGGGGACAGCAGAGGGCTCTTCCCTGTCATTAAACAAAGGAAGATGCCTTAAGCAGCTGATTTGGAGTATTATAGAAAAGTGAGAAATATCCGATAGTTGCTGGGAGTTGAGCAGTGTATAAATATAATAGGTCATTGTATTACTATCATAATATAATTATTCTTTCTTTATTCGCATCAGAAGCCCCTACAAATTAGAAACATATAACATTTAATTACTGAGCAAATAAAAGGGATATAAAATAGGTCATAGAAATAAGGCACGTGTAAAAGTGCATAGAATAGATAGGATTAAAACTAAATGACATTCATCCAATATCAGGCCACATCGATAGCATTTTCTCTCACCTGCATAAGTTCTTCCTCCATACGTGTTAAAGTACACTATAATATGTGGGAGATGGATTGTTCAACTCCACATTCACACAGAGTAGAGAATATAATTATTGATGTATTTTTATTGTCAAGGAGGGAGAGAAGATAGAATGTTGAGATGCAAAGAATGATAAATGTGGGACAAGATTGCTATATGGCTTTCACTTAAGTGGTGTTAAATGGTACATGTGGTCATGCAGTTTTAAAAATATTTTTTCTTAAGAGCGGAAATCTTTTCATATTGAGAAATCTCATGAGATTCTGTTATTTTCATGCAAAGACTCTCAAGGTTGAGTTTGGAAGTCTTACAAGATTTCAGAAGGTTTTGTTTTGGGTGTGTTGCAGGGGTGAAATACAGCAGGTTCTAACAGGTTCTGGAGAACCAGTAGCGGAAATTTTGAGTAGTTCGGAGAACCGGCAAATACCACCTCTGGCTGGCCCCAGAGTTGGGTGGGAATGGAGTTTTTGCAATATCCTTTCCCCAGGAGTGGAGTGGGAATGGAGATTTTGCAGTACCCTTCCCCTGCCACACCCACCAAGGCACATCCACAGAACCGGTAGGGAAAAATTTTGAATTTCACCCCTGGCTGTGTTGTGTGGTGCTAAATCGGGGAAGTTAATAATGTCTGTTGCTGATCTTGGAGATTCTGCACCTCAACTCTGGCTGATTGAATGGAGGAATAAAACAAATGTGTACTTAGTCACAGAAGCATCATATTCTTTGTTGAAACCTAGAATTTAGGCCCTTAATGGTGATGAATGCACAACTCTGTTCAATAAGAATATGGTCATTCTAATGGAGTTACTTCTATTGGAAAGCTAAGTAATCATTGCAGAGCATGTTTTAGTAGCCGGTGTCACCGTTTCTTTCCTGTTAATTTATTCCAAGGAAACATAGGCACTTTTTCATCAGCCTGCTGTGACCCTGAAGGTTCTTTATTCTGGGAACAGATAACAGAGTAATAATTAGGCTTTTAAAAGTGATGTTCCAAGTCTGGATCTCACAACTAATTCATCATTGTAGCCTCCACAGTCTTTTATTTTGAATAGAGCCAAGGACATCAACAAAACAGGCCTGCTTCTCAACAGACACCACATGCAGGTGTACAGCTCTTCTAACTAACTAAGGATTTAATTGGCTGTTTCATTTCATGTACACAAACTGCCCCTATTTCCTCTAGTTCAGGTACAGAAACAGTGTTAAGATGTAAGCACAAGTCTCACCGCATTTATTTCTTCACGAAGTAACTCCTTACAAAACGAACACAACATACGTTTTATGGCAGTAGCAGAGTTAACGTAATCAAATATGTCAAAATGCAATTACACAGGTTGCACTTTTATATCATATTAAGCTATGGTTACTTTATTCATTTTTTCAATAAACCACAGCAGGGTAAGTGCTCACAGTCTACCAAGCTGGAAACATGGTTTTACAGCTGGATTTATCTAACATAGATATGGTAGTTTCCTTTACTGATCACTTGTTCAGCAATTGTTTGAAGTTGTGACAGCGCTGAAGGTCTTGAGGTTCCAGCCATTACCATTGCAATTCAGGCATTTGTCAACCTGCTCACACTAAAAATGGTTGCAGTATCTTGTGATAAATCTCTCCAAACCTGGTCCTCCTGTGCACTGTGCTGAACCTTCCTTCTCTCAATTTCTGTGTGCTCGCCTATATTCGTTCCCTTCTTCCCTTGGCTTCTGTGTAGTCACACAAACTCACACCCTCCTTCCCTTTTTTTAAAATTTTTTTTATTGAAAATTATTTAAAAATACAGAAAAAAAAGTATAACAATATGGATAGAATTGCGGAGAGTAATATAATACATATAGAGTTTTAAAGTATCAATTTTTGCCTAGAGTACAAACCTCCATTAAATCAACTCATCAAAAGAAAGAAAAGTTTATCCAGAAGAAAAAATTCTCAACTGTCATGCAATACTCCTATAAATATTTACCCACGTTCACATTAATGTTAATATTTTCATTCTTCTTAAGATTTCTTTTTTTCAGCCAAACATACCATCTGTCCCAGCTCCTATAAAACCCCGATTCTTGTCTATCGCGCAAAAGTCCAGTAAGCTTGTCTGCTTCTGCATAGTCCATGATCTTTGCAATTAACGTAGCCTCCGATGGAATATTTTTGGATTTCCATTCTTGCGCGAACGAGATCCTGGCTGCAATGATGATGTGGAGAGCGAGATACCAATTAGATTTGTTTAAGTTCTCTGGTTTCATGCCTAGTAAAAACATTTCTGGGTTCAAATCTATTCTACATCCTATGATTTCTAAAATCCATTTTTGAATTCTAGCCCAATATTCTTTTGCTCTGGGACAGGTCCACCAACTATGAAAGTAAGTTCCTGTTGCATTTCCAACAAACCGGAGAGGTTCCCGGGAACATCTTCGATAATCTAGCCGGATAATCCCTCCTTCCCTTGACTGTCTCACCAAAGCATTCCCTTTCTTCAACCTGCACTTGACCTGTGCTGAGCCTCCCAAAGTCACCCTATACCCCCCTGTGACATCCCCACACTCCTTACCTGGTATTCCTGCTGATTCCTACTTAATGTCTCATGCATCTTGGGCTACCTGGATTCTATACTGCCACATGACAGCACACTTTATGATGGCATTGCTTAGCATGACAATCCCAGTCCCAATTGCTGTCATAACTTGAGAACTACTGTATACAAAGCCAAAATGAACCAATCATGTTTTGCCTTAGTACAAATATTACTACCTCAATGATAGAATTGTAACTTGTGAAGTTTGCTATTTATAATTTCTCTGCAATCTCCATTTTTTTCCTCTACAAAAAAAATTGGGAAACTGCCAATATTAATGTCCCAAAGGTGCTTTTTCAAGAGGCAACTTGACTTTCTGTTTTTTTCTTTGAGGACGTTTCTCATCCAAGAAGCTTCTTCAGATGTGACTGGATGGTGGGGAAGCTTCTTGGATGAGAAGTGAAATGTCTTCAAAGAAAAAAACAAAAAATCTGAAAAAAGCACTTTTGGGACAACCATGACCTGGATGACTGAGAATCTCCATAGACATTTGCCAAGATAAATAGAGATCAGTTGCAGATTCTGTTATCTTCTCTAGGAATTTACACATTGCTGACCACCGGGAAGCAATAAGACTTTTAGAAATATTTTGGAATTTGACTATGATATGAACATTTGTCCATTGCTGCAAGCAAATGTTTACGGGTTTTGCAGTCCAGCCCTTTCTCACACTGAATTCCAAATTATTGTCTATAAATGTATGGTCTTGGATGTTCAATAGAGCATACACCCAAATATCTCTAGGGTTGAGTCTTCTGCATGTTACTAATCCCCATTAGAGTGCCATTCTGTAAGAGCATTCATATAACTAAAGCTATAGGGAATAAGTGCGATTTTCAGATTGATGTGCTTAAGCTTGTGCTGTTGGACTTTTAAACATCAAGCTAATTTTGCCTTACTTAGTGTAAAAATAGATTTTCTAAAATTTCTGTTGAAAGGTAATAACCCTGATTTTTTTAAAAATTTGGTTTGATATTTAATTTCTGATTAACAGAATTCTGCTGAATGTTAAAGATAAATCCTCAGAATGTACCAAATATCATTCTTCAACATGACATTCATTAAAATGAACTTTTGGAAGGTAGATTTTGAAACGCTCGAAAGCTTAAAACTAAACAGAACAAGTCCTTATTAATTGCAAGTGTCTATTTACATGTCAAGTAACTATGTCCTTTTTATAGAAGAAAAGGTGAATTTGAAAACATTCTAAAACACAGCATAACAGATTCCAGCTGTCATAGAATACATGGTTATACGTTTTCGTTTGGCTTGTAGTAATCAGACTGTCTTCAAAATACAAGATTGATAGGGTCAGACATTGGGGGGGAGGGCAGGGGCAGGTTTCCAAACCTGTCCCTACCAGTTTGCTCGTAGACAGAAGCGACTGGGCAGAGCCTCCCGCCACGCCACTACCAGTTTGCCCGAACAAGGCCTGATACAGGTAACCCCTTATTTAGCAAGTGCCTCATTTGTCAATCATTCCACATTCCAAAAAAGTAACTTTGCAAACGATCCTTGGGTTTACAACCTTTGCAGTTCTGTAAGCAAAGGAAAACTGAAATAACGTCATAAGCACAGTCAGTTCCCTTAGCAACCACTTCACTTAATGATCAAGTTGCTAAATGAGAACTACCTCCACATAAGTCATACATTGGGACTTTCAAGATTCAGAGTCCAGATTTGTTTTTCTCCCCAGAACTGAACAGAGTACAGGATTTTTCCCCACAAATATCTACTGTAATTACTTTAAACTTTTTTCCTCCCATTTCTGCAGTACAATTTAGGGCTGAAGAAATGTCATTTTGTTGACGCTATTCAGATTATGAAGAGTCGGTCTCCTAACTGCAACTGATAGGAGCCATCGTTCTTTCTTATATTCTCCATGTATGTAAGAACTCCAGTTTCTATTTTGCCTTTTAAATCTTTACTGGAATCAAGATTGAGACGAAGAAGACTATGTGGTACTCTTGCTGGCTGCATTGCCCACTTGTTTCTTTTCCCACTGAGTGTCTCTTTGTGCATGAATTGTCTGTCCCAGTTCCCCTCTTTTGCCTCTCCTTTCCCAGCACACTTTCCCATACCTGCCATTGTTAATATATGTGAGAGATTAAGCCTTGAGAAAAATCGGTAGATCTCAAGTATAATTCTAATGATTGAAGGAAACACCAGGGGCATCATCAGCCCCTTCATTAGACAGCAGAAGAAGCCATTTTAATGAAACTGAAGCTTTTCATTTAGATTTTTAGACTGCCAAATTTCCTTTCCTCTCTTCTTCCCTCTTTTTCACCAGATGCTAGTATTGTCCAAAGGCTTCTCAAAGGGTAAAAGATTCAAAATTGTTTAATCAAGTGCGAATCAACAGGATGCTTTTCATTTCATGACAGAATTCTCAGGATAAAATATAGCAACCCTGTCTTCCTCATCACAGAATGGCATTTTGTCAGCTTGCCACGACGTTTTGTAAGCATTAATATGCAAGAATCAATTGTAATTGCAAGGAAAAAAAATCCACAATAGTAAATAATTAAAAATAAGTAATTGGCTGCTGCCACTGCCTTCTCCAATAATATTAAATATTATAAGGACCAGCAATTTTATACAAATATTGAGATCTTTGGAAGAAAATGCATGAGCTTAGGCAATAAATCTAAGAAATCGAAATCTAAGGGCTATCAATAGATTCAAACTCAATGTAATTCGCTCTAATCTTGATTGTAGGAAATATGACTGCAATAGAGTAGTAAATGTCTGGAACACTCTACCTGATCCTGTTGTTAGTCTCGCTAATCCCCATACCTTTTACCTTAAACCAGGGGTCAGCAACCTGCGGCTCTGGAGCCTCATGCAGCTCTTTGGGCCCTCTGCTGTGGCTCCCTGTCAGAAGATGCCACCACTGGCTGACCCCGCCCCTCGCCCTCCCCTCCCAGTCACTCCTCGCCTGGCCTGAGAAGTTAAGGGCGATGGCAGGGAATGGACAGACGGCCACGGCAAAGGCAGAGAGATACGGGGGGGGGGGAGAGATACAGAGAGAGGGGGAGAGAGAGAGACATAGGGAGATACAGAGAGAGGGTGGGGGAGGGAGGGGGGAGAGAGATATGTCAAAAGGATTTTGTGGTTCCCGGTGTTTTTTAACAACTGGTACTCTGCCCTAATGACCGGCTAGGTAGGCACGGCTAAGGGGAGTCTTGTGACTGGTGGAAGTGAGTGACATCGAGTTTGCCATGCCCACCCAGGTTTTGTGGCTCCCAGTGTTTTCTTTTCTGTGGAAAACAGGTCCAAGTGGCTCTTTGAGTATTTAAGGTTGCAGACCCTTGCCTTAAACTGTCTACTGTGGACCTTTCATGTTTCTTAAGAGGTCCCTAAGGGGGCATGCATAAGCGCACCAGCATGCCTGCCATCCCTGTCCTACTGTTCCCATTCATATGTACTCATTTTATGTGTTTATGGCTATATTTTGCCTATTTATATCCTTTTATTTGTGCCCATTTTTTTCATGTGTCCATGTCTATGTCTATACTGTTACTTGTTTCCTTGTACTTGTTGACAAATAAATAAATAAATAAATTTGAAATTAATTATATATATATATATATATATATATATATATATATATATATATATATATATACCAAATATAACCAAATGATAGCTCTTGAGAAACGTATATTCTCAGACTGTCATTGCCCAAGATAAAGGCATACTGATGCAGATCAAACAAATCCACTGCAGTAGGAAAATATTCATTCCCAAATCCATCAAGGGAGGACACCTAACATACAGAACCAAGCCTATAGATCCAGCAGTGCTTCCAGATCTCTGCCTGAAGATACTACATGCTCCTGTTGGTCTTATAGTGAACGCTTATCTCTGAATCACCTGCAGTTTAGGAGAGCTTTAGTGCTCTCATTGTTTTAAGCCAGTATGGCACAAGTTATTGCTGCTTATAACCCCAGAACTCCATTTCTGGCCTTAATTTTGTTGTTTGGCTAGGGTTTGGGCAAGTCAGTTCTCTGCTGTTGGATTTTTATCACCAACCTCTGTAAAGGTCTGAGTGTCTGACCTTCTGAGTCTAAGAAGCTCAGAAGTGGGTGCAGACAAGATGTTCTCAGGGCTTGCTGGATCTGCCTCATCCACAGTGGGCACTGGCTCCACCACTGTTGGCATCATCTATGCCAGAGGTCTTCAAACTTGGCAGCTTTAAGACTTGTGGACTTCAACTCCCAG